>NC_068359.1:24949810-25058731 GCF_020536995.1 Dreissena polymorpha | reverse complement strand
AAGTGCTGTTTTCAATATTTCAAAAGTTATGATCAAACGGTTAAGTTTTGGTAAAAGTTTTGGTACACACACAACACCTTGACACGCACCACATACAAAGAAAGACAAGCAAAAAAACAATCTACCCCCGTTCATTCGATCCAGGGGCATAAAAAGCCATTAATGCAAAGCATACTAGTCAAAGTCAACATAAGATATGGTCTTATGGGCTGCCTGTTAAATTATCTTTCTTTTAGCCCTCTTAGTTACAATATAGCATTTAGTTTTTCAAATATCTGTGTATGGAAAATTTAAAGATTTTTATTAATGAAATATATACCTTTGAGAGTTCCATGGTACTGGAAGACAACTGATAATATTCCTTGTGGGTCTTCACATCATGTCCCAGATGCTTTGCAAGCAATTTTAGTTCACCATGAGTCATGTCAAGAATCTATAAAGCATGTTAATTCTTGATTATATTCAAAATATGCAGTCATCATTCCAGTTTGCTGCCAATTTAACAAATTTGTTTTGCATCTTCTACAGAAAAGATGTACACAAGAAAGCTTTTATCTGTATAGTTGTAGTCATTATGGTGCTCCAAAATCTTGTAATCACACCATGCATTTACAGAGTCAAAAATTTTGTAATGTTAATTCTGAAAAAGCCAACACGTGGTTTGGTATTTACATGATCCGCCATTTTGAAATAGCTACTTCCTGTATATATGCCAAAATTTATGTTAAATATAAACAAGTGGGTCTAACAATTTAAAATCAATTATTGGGTTCTCACAGATAACCATTTTCTGTCATACAAAAAGCTGCCAAAATCAAAGGTCTCCATAAAAGTTTTTATTATAATTTATTCACAAATTGATGGCAAGCAAATTCAAACATAATTACTTATTTCTGTATAAAAGCCGAAGTATACATGTATGTATGTATGCCATTAAACTGGAAGAGAATGTAGTATAATTGCTGAAAGTCTAAATAAATATTGTGCCATAATAAAGAAAGAAACCTTCAGGTCACAATATCTCATCTGTACAGGGATATGATATGAAAACAAGACCATAATTCTTAAATGGCTTAAGCAATCCCATATTTGCACAACTAGACTTTAGAAGTAATTGTGAAACGATTGTACCAGTTTGTAAAATAAAAATAACATACATATAAAACAACACAACAATTTCTTGATTTAACAGCAAAGTTTAATATAAAATAACAAATCTATGTATCAAAGACTAAAGTAAACAAAAGGACTGCAATGGTCGCTCAAGGTATATTGACAGCAAGTAAGAAATGCTGAACCAATGATTGGCAAATCGCCATGACAAAGTAACCTTGGAACTTTTGAAGAATGTCTTATATGGTACCAGACAATATTTCTTACAATACTTCTTATATGAGACTCAACAGTATTTCTTATATGGGACCCAACAATATTACTTATATGAGACCCGAAAAATTAGTGTGTAAACATGTTTATTCTTATATGGGACCCTACGATGTTTATTACTTGTAAGAGGCCCAACAGATAACAGAAATACCATGGGTCAGACTGGCTGGCTCTTCACTTGGCTCCCTCCTATCATGGGTCAGACTGGCTGGCTCTTCACTTGGCTCCCTCCTATCATGGGTCAGACTGCCTGGCTCTTCACTGTCAGCAGTTGACATGGACTCTGAAAGACCCAAAGTGAAACCTGTAGATTGCATATGATCAGCACAGTCAACACTGGCATGTTGTATCATGAGAGGCTCTGACTCCTGTATAGATTCTAGACTGTGGGTGTCTTCAACAGTTGCCTCAATGACTGTAAACATATAATGTCAACAGTGGGGTCTTGTATGTCTATTATCCATTGGTGGGTCTTGCTGAAATCTATAGAAATATATATTGGCTTGGATAACAGAAGGTTTTGCTATTATGTTTACGTGACATGGTTCAGAAAAAAAGGCCATATGAATGTGACAAAAATAAATTGAGTTTTTAAAATGTTCTTAAAGTTCGTTCTTTTCCTATTCAGATAATGTACACGTTTTATATGATCAAATGAAAACTTGTTCAAACCTATAATTTTGAAGAGATGCTGTGTGAACTCTAAAAATGTTTTTATATCAATGCAACTATTTTGACGATATAATTTTGCAAGAAGTTTTGTCCGTTGTTTACTACTATACATGTAATATGGCCAATTTTGTATTGTTACACGTTCTAAATTAAATGAATTAGCATAGTGATTAAATTTGTGTGATGTTTGTCTAAAATAATTTTTAAACGTCGGAAAATAATGCATATCTTCACAACGTCATTTCTCCGTTATTTGACGTTCACACAAAAGGGGCCTTTTTCAGAAACGCGCCACATATATATAAGTATATAGTCAACAGTTGGGCCTTGATATTATTATCCATTGGTGGGTCTTACTGAAATCTACAGAAAAGTATATTGGACATTACAACTGAAGTTTTGCTGTTATGTATATCATAAGTTATAGTTTTTTGTTTACAGTGTATATTGGTTCCTCTACCCAAACAGTGCACGTATGACCAAGAAAAATTTGACGAGGAGTAATATGTGCACTGGAGGGGTAGAGGAACCCATATACACTGTGACAAAAACTTATAAACAATTTTATAATACTTCAAATTCTTTAAAACAGCCAAAAAATCCTTCATTTAACGGACAAAAATCCCTTTTTGCCATTCAAGATGTTAAAGACAATATCCACATGCCGCAACCCTTAATATGATGAGTAATAGAAGGGTGTCGTTTTTACGTACATATTATACGTGTATAAAAATGTATAACAACGGCAAATGCATTTCTGCAAAATATTTGAATGTCTGTGAACATGCCATAATTAGCTTTATGTTGTATTGTGTCATTGTATTCGTTGTGGATTCAGGGCTTTTTTTCCTTCTTTGCGATTGGCCATGGACGGACATTTCACAATTTTGACACGGCCAATTCACAATCCTTTCATGTCCGTGAATATTTACAAAAACGGCCGTTTTAAATCGTGAAAAACGGACTGTTCGTGCTCAAAACTGTAAAAAGAAGAAGAAGAAGATGTTTAAAGAAAAAGTTAACGCACGCATGGACACACGACGGACACAGGACCATGACATAAGCCCCGCTGGCCAGATGGAGCTAAAAATAAATATATATTTTTTTTTAGGTGGAATTTTTTTGACCAGAAAGGGGAAACAAACAGCCTAGTTCGGCGTCTGTTATAGAAGGTAAAAAACCCGTTTCTAAAATGGGACCCAGCAATACTTCTTATAGGACCCAACAATATTTCTTATATGGTACCTGACAATATTTCTTACAATGCTTATTATACATGGGACCCAACAATGTTTCGTATATGGGACCCAACAATACTTCTAATATAGGACCCAACAATATTTCTTATAATACTTCTTATATGGGACTCAACAGTATTTCTTATATGGGACCCAACAATATTACTTATATGAGACCCGAAAATTAGCGTAAACATGTTTATTTCTTATATGGGACCCTACGATGTTTATTACTTGTAAGAGGCCCAACAATTCTTATTACATGTATTTAGGCAGAAATATTGCAATAATAAAGCTTCAAACAAGGATACATCGTAAACAACCTAATAAATAAATATTCTGCCCATTGGGAATTGGCAAAAATGACTTCGCAAACTGGAAATCTGAAATTGGAAATTCTGCAATCTGGTACAAAGATGGCGAAGATCACAGCTTAATTGCTTTATTCGTCCATTTAACAGATTTTAATGGCATAGAGGTTAAACGACTTTCGACAGCTCATTGGTGTTAATCTGTTGTGTAATGTCAATAAAGGTGTGAAAAACTCGCAAGTCATGTTTATAACATGTATTCCCTATCAGAGCAGTATGTGTAAGAAAAATAAATGAAATAATCCAGGCAATTTGTTTCATGCTTATGCAGTGCAACTGTTAACAGATATTCACTTTCATTTTAACCCATTATCAGAAAGTACCACTCAAAATGTGCAGCTCCATGAAAAACACATACATGCCAAATATGAAGTAGCTTTCTTCAATATAGCAAAAGTGATTGCAAAATGTTAAAGTTGGCAGAAACAGACCAACAGGGGAAAATCCATATGTCCCCCACTATAGTGAATGGGAACATAAAAAATAAATGGGCTGGGTGGTGGTGGGGGGGGGGGGGGAGGGGGGTATAGTGTAAGGGTGTGGTGGTCATTTATAAGGTGGGGGGAAGTCTATTGTGGTATGTCAGTTAAGAGTTGTTTTGTCAAATTATCAGTCAAATCTATCATAAATAAAGAAGTTATGGCAATTTTAGCAAATTAAATAATTTGACCTTGAGAGTCAAGGTCATTCAAAGGTCAAGGTAAAATTCAACTTGCCAGGTACAGTACCCTCATGATAGCATGAAAGTATTTGAAGTTTAGAATCAATAACCTTGATACTTTAGAAGTAAAATGGATCTAAACACAAAATTCACATAACCAAATCTTCAATTTTCTAAGTATAAAGGGCCCATAATTCCGTCAGAATGCCAGTCAGAGTTGCATGACTTTGCCTGCACAGTCCCCTTATGATAGTTAATAAGTGTTGCAAGTATGAAAGCAATAGCTTTGATACTTACGGAATAAAGTGGACCTAAACACAAAACTTAACCAAATTTTCAATTTTCTAAGTATAAAAAGGGCACATAATTCTGTCAAAATGCACGCCAGAGTTATCTAACTTTGCCTGCCCAGTCCCCTCTTGATAGTTAGTAAGTGTACCAAGTTTGAATGCAAAAGCATTGATACTTAATGAGTAAAGTGGACCTAAATCAGGGGGTTTTCAGCACTGTCTGCGCCTCCGGAAAACGGAGGCACTCCCAAAGCAAACGGACCCGATCCCAAACCAAAATATTAAAAAAAGTCCCAACTTCCAAAAAAAAAATTTTTTTTTTTTCTTTAAAGAATGAAGTGTCTTATAACTTGTGTGACTAACCAGTGTTTGTTTTGGTAAAAAATATCTGCTATAAGGTTTTGACTGTTCAGTTCTTATCTCAGAGTGTAACTGTAACTAATAAACAAAAATGCAGTACTTGAATAAACGTTGAACACGCCCAATATTGCATCTGTTTATATAAAGAAGACAAAATAACAAATAAAAACAAATTTATTTGTTAAACTACTGAATTATTTAAGCATGATATATTCACTATTTTTTCCCAAATGAGCTGTTTAATCGAAGCAAAATTTCCCCAAATGGCCAATTGTGTCGATAAAAAATTCCCAATTTGGTCAGACTCCTTTTCCCAAATAGACAGAAAAACCCCTGTAAATGCAAAACTTAATCGGACGCCTACGCCAAGGTGATGACAATAGCTCATAATTTTTTTTTCAAAAAATAGATGAGCTAAAAATGAAAAGATGCAAACTAACATGAAAATTAAATCTTAACAAGCAGGCTGTAATGATACCTTTGAATTTGATTTTGCCATTCACTGGATAATTCAAGTATCATATACATGTTTGCCCTAGGTGGCAGACCATTTAAAGCGGGTATATACGATCTTGTCAAATATTTATTAATTAATATAAAATGTGCAAAAAACTTATTATACATATATTTCAAAATAAACTAAATACAAGTAAAGAAGAACATTTGTCGGAAAATGCGAAATAAGCAGAATATTTAAATTGAAATCGAAAAAGCCTGTACAGCCGAATTCGCCAGCATGTATATCATGCATGTAAGATGTGAATCTAAATTTAGTTTAACGGTTCATTTTAAATTCCTGCAGCGATATTGATTCATACGACACACGAACACTTACTTAAAAGACGAATGCATCGGTTATTGTAGGAAAATATGTACGAATTATCTTCGTCACAATCAGCTTGGTGCGCAAGTTTGCATTTGCTGCATTTTATGAAATTCGTCTTAAATGTATCATTTTTCTTGCATATTGCGTGTTATTATAGCATATTTGTTTCAATATATTACAATTTAACGCATTTAAAAATCGAATATACCCGCTTAAAGTTATGTTGCTTTTTTCCTAAGAGATGTACATGAATATGTGTGCCAACTATCATTTGCATACTTTTGACAGTATTGAAATTATCATAACTATTTATCAGCCTTGAAAAAAACTGACAACCATGATGCGAAGTTGGCCATAAAAACTTATTTTCTTTGAACGTTCTGCTAAATTGTATTTCACAAGATTGGCTTACTCAATAATTAGACAATTTAAACAAGAATATTTACCTACTTACTTCCCAATATTACCATTCAAAGTATCATTACATCCATTAAAAACTGTGAACTAAACATACCATTGGCTTTCTTTTCCTACAAATTATTGCAAAAGTAACTTAATATTGATTTTATAAAAGGTACCAGATAACACAAGACTAAACAAAAGGTCCAACAAGATGTGTTTGTGAAACACAATGTCCCCCTATATGACGTTTGACCTTGAAGGATGACCTTGACCCTTCACCACTCAAAATGTGCAGCTTCATGAGATACACATGCATGCCAAATATGAAGTTGCTATCTTCAATATAGCAAAAGTTATTGCAAAATGTTAAAGTTGGCGCAAACCAACCAGCAGACCAACCAACCAACCAACAGACCAACAGACAGGGCAAAAACAATATGTCCCCCACTACTATAGTGGGGGACATAAAAAAGCCCAATATTGCTCAACAGCTATAATAAAGATTGCTGAACTCTTATTGATTTGTGGGGTTGATTAACTTGGAACATAAGATGAATCTGATAGCTCATTAATTTTTGTAAAAGATGTGATCTCCAAGGAAGGAGCAAATTTTAACCAAAGGGGCATTATTTAAACAATCCTGATAGTGGACCAATTAGAGACGCTAGATACCAAATACAAATGTATAAATGCTCTTTCCTTTTTGTTACAGGGAAAAAATAAGAATGTGGCGTCTCATCAGGATCCAAACTGTTTGCTATTCTAATAATATTCTATGAAAAAACTCGAAGAAAATGCTAATTTTTGAAATTCAGCAGATGAATTAGAGCAGGAGACACATTTCCCAGCATGCAAAGGGTTAACAGCTGTTTTTGAGGATACAATTATGTTAGCGAAAAGCCATAAGCTGTTTGATGACAAAAGTTATGTTAGTAGTTTGACATCCATTCATGTGTGCTTCTTCATGATAATGGCATCATCTATTTATTAAATATGATGTATATGATATAACTAACCTTCCATGGTAGATCAGACACACTATAGTCATAAAGAAGCTCCTCTCCTGTCTGAATGTCTCTTTGAGCAAATAAGCATAGGTATGGTTTTTGTGTGTTCATTTTCAGCACAAAATAATTGTAGATGTCACTATCTATTAATGTAGGAAAGTCCATTAAGTCACTACTCAAAAATACGTAATAGCCAATATGGCGGCCGCCCTTATTATCGATTCTGGGATTGTCTATATTGCGGAGGATACTGGCAGTGGTCAATGTATAGTGATTGAGCATGCCTGTATTTACGTCATCGTCCAAGATGGTGGCAAGCAGAAAAGAAATTACGATGAACGGCAAAATGATAAATAACATTCGAATTAACAACGGATACCATATGGTTATAAGGAAATAATTTAATGGGTGTGTCAATTAACCCTCAAGACTAATTTTGAGATTAAAACAACACATATTTAGTAGAAATCTGCACAGTGAATGTGTGTCACTGAAACCAGTGTTAGAAAATTGCAGTTCAGTCTACTAGCAATACATTTTAATTATATGGGTCTCAACATTAGTCATTAAGTGTAAACATGTCTACTTCTAATAAAGGGCCAGGCCCAACAATTTTCATTACTTATATGGATACCTAAAGTGTTAATTATACATTTAATGTTAATTAAATTATAAGGGACCCTAGAATGTCAACTTGTATCTTTTATGTTGGACCCAACGATGCTTTTTACGTATATGGGACCCAACAATGTTTCTTATATGAGATCAAACAATATTTCTTACAATACTTTTTATATATGGGACCCAACAATGTTTCTTATATGGGACCCAACAATACTTCTTATATAGGACCCAACAATATTTCTTATATAATATGGTACCTGACAATATTTCTTGCAAAATTTCTTAAATATGGGACCCAACAATGTTTCTTATACGGGACCCAACAATACTTCTTATATAGGACCCAGCAATATTTCTTATATGGTACCTGACAATATACCTTATATGGGACCCCACAATATTACTTATATGGGACCCAACAGTATTTCATATATGAGACTCAACAATATGACTTATATGAAATCTGAAAATTAGTGTCAACATGTTTATTTCTTATATGGGACCCTACAATTTTTATAACTGATAAGAGGCCCAACAATGTTTATAACATGTATTTTGGCAGAGGAAGAAGTATTGCAATATTGCAATATCATCTGGTTACCACCACTGTTTCCCTTTGAAAGAAAGGAAGTATCTGAAGAGAAGGGGAATGGGAAGCTTGGTATTAGTTTATAGCCGTGTGGATACATAATTATGGCTGAATGTTACTGCTTCTGTTACTGATTATCATAAAAGCTTTAAAGCAACAATCAATATTCCATTAAAAATTTCCTCTGTATTTTGGCAAAGAAATATTAATCTTAGTCTTTTACAGATGACACAGAGGGAAAGTTTTGAAAAAAAATCGGTTAAAAAATAATACAATATAAAGAAGTGAAACTCCAGCTGCTGGAGCAGTATTGAATTTTCATTAAAAACAATTAGTAGGTCCTTTATTTAAGGCAAGTGACCGATTGCCCAAACAGTACAAAACAGCACAATACAGCACAATACAAACCAACATAAACACAAAATATGAATAAAGCTGGGGTCACCGCCTTGGAACGGTCAATGCAAAGCATTGGGGGTTTAAACCTGGTTATAGAGCGCTCAACCTCACACTTGGCCCAGCAATATTCATAATACATTTAAGTGTAAATAAAATTTAACGTCATAGCATTGTTACTCAAGTTAAACAATAATAAAAGGGAATTAAAACGCATTCAATTTAATTGCTATTTAATTACTCAATTGCATTGAAGATACAAGAGTAACAGAATTACAACTTTTTGACGAACGATCAAATAAAACTATTTACAATTGTCAACTACATTCCTTCTTTATAGAAAAGATTTGAGAATACAGAATCATAGAGTTAATATCTCAGATAATCATCGCGCAAATACAGGAAGAAGCAGCAATAATGGGTGTAAAAATTCCATATTACATAGCTTGGTTGTTTATGTGACTGCTAAACAAATTACAAGGCATTTTTCCTGAACAATTCCAGGGAACAGTTAAGCATTTGAAACTTGAAATGTTTTATTTTATTCATAAACCCATGTGGGACAGACAGACACAGTGATTGCAGTATAGCTCCAATCACTTGTGGTAGGGGAAAGCCATATAAAAAGCTACAGCTTTTAAGTGGAGCAAATAATGGTTATTACATGTAATTAACCTTCGGTTTATGACAATTTATTGCAATTTTTCCCCAAAAGTGCCCGTCACATGGTATTTTCCCCTTTTGAAAGGTAAGGCCGTATCCCAGAGTCAATTGTTTGTTTGCTTAAAGGATTTGATGCCCATTTTATTTGTTCAAACATATAAAGGCAAAAACATGTAGTGCCAGCTGAAATTGAAATTAACAAACAAGATTAAATGACTTAAGGTCAAGGCTACAAAGAGGAATCTTAAATGATGCACAGTACCAACTCCAGGGATTTTCTTAACTCTTTCAGTGCTGGAACCGAATTTTGAAGGCCTTTGCAAACAGTTTGGATCCAGATGAGACGCCACAGAATGTGGCGTCTCATCAGGATCCAAACTGTTTGCTATTCTTATAGTATTCTTTGAAAAAATTCAAAGAAAACGCTAATTTGAGAAATTCAGCAGACAACATTTTAGCAGACGACAAATTTCCCAGCATGCAAAGGTTTAAGAACTTGACTTCCACTTGCACAGATCCTAGGCCCAAGCGTTCTTGAGTTATCATCCGGAAACCACCTGGTGGACGGACCGACAGACCGACATGTGCAAAGCAATATACCCCCTCTTCTTTGAAGGGGGGCATAAAAATCAGTTACTTGTTTTATTTCTGCATAAACAAACTGTTGAGTGAAACATCTATCAGACATGAAAATCATGCAAGATTAATACATGGCTCTATATCTAACATAAATGATATTTAAATTTTCATAATATTTAATGATTAATCAAATAACTGTAGAGAATGAAATTTTGAAAGGCCTTATTACTCACTTAATGTCATAAAGACTAGTCACTTTAGGGAGAAGTTCTGCAAAATCTCAAACAGAAGAAGGAATAACGTTGGTCCAGTTCTTTAAGATTAATATTAAATTGTGTTTTGGAAACAGTCAATCTTTAGAAAATTGAAAACAGTTTAGACAAATGATCGTTGTTGGCAATGTTATTGAAACGACCATACTATTGACTGCTAGCCGCTGACAATCGAACTGGACGGGGCTTTATAATCAATAATCGAGGTGACTGCCAACAGCTGTTGTGTTGGAATGTATTTGAAACTCTGACCTTTGGGCAAAAGAATTTGGTTGAATTTAGATTGATCAGGTTTAATGCCTTCTTGAACCCAAATTAAGGTCATTTTGCAAGTGGTCAGGACATGAACCAGCTTTCCTACTTCTTGTGACCAGTATTAGCCAACCACAAGTGACCCACTTCTTCCCAACTTGATTCAGAGGTTGGGGAAGAATGACCTACAAATACAATGTTACAATGTTCGGGAACCAATCTCTATGAAGAAACTTTATCCTACCCCCAGATTCAAACCTAAAAATTGACAGTCTGGCGCTCTATCAACTGAGCCATCAACTCAGCTAGCTGGGCAGGCCCAAAACATTTTGGATTAAAAAAATCAATGCACAGAAAGCAGAAAGCATACTTCATTTTTAGCATATGATCATATAACCGGACATTACCTAACTTTTGGTTCCTAAACATCAGTAAATTACAGACTGCGCATTGCGATAAATAGTTGATATTTTAGATGATATTTAATATATAGCATCTTCAAGGTCTGTTCTTTAAAACGCACTGATTGAGTCGTAATGGGAAAGACTCTTTGTCAAACATTTCGGTATGTTTTGCTGACATTTATATACAATTTTGTTGATTTCTGTCTCGTTTCCAAATCGAGGTTAAACATTGTTCGCGGCCACATGCTAGTATAACTATGTTGGCAAGCAAGAAGTTTAAGCATTAATTTTAAGGCCATTTAGTAGTCCTGCCTGCAAAAGTCCATTTCAGTTTTGATTCGTGTTTAAAGATTTTGCAGCACCTTAAATGAAATAAAGAATAAGGACAATAACAGATCAAGCGTGATAATATGCGTATTGCTAATATATTATATTAAAATATATGAAAATCTTGTTGATTCTTACAATAAATGACATCAATCTTATAGTTTTATTTATGATCCATGTTTAATATCGATGATTATATATGATTCAAATAATTTCATGGTTTTTAACACGCCCATATCTTTCTGATCTATTTAGGATTTTCATCAGATATTTCACACAAGAATACAAGATCACATATAGAAAACAATCAATAACAATAACAAAAACATGAATATTATTTATAACTGGCAATATAACTTGGTCCTTGTAAACAACAAAGTTCATGTTTCGACAGTTTAAATAATATGTTAAATGCCCCCCTCCTTGAGTGGTTTTGATCATGTGATCCGTTATAGCTACAACTGATCCGTTAATGCATGAATTCTGCGGCGAAAAAAAGGTAACACAAATACATTTTGGATTTGACAAGGCGGACAGTCGCTCCAACATTATTTTGCCAACCCGGCTAACATCTATAATTAACAGACAATTAAATTTGCCAACTTGTTAACAGAAAGCCAATTTAACATGAGCGGATCAATGTGATTTTAATAAATCAATTTACTTATTAAGAAACTATGTTACAGTTGGTCGATTCTTTAAATGTAATTTAGCAATCTGTGAAAACAATATGTATATATTGTAATGTCAATATTACGCCAATAATTTACTACCAACATGGAACTTCTAACAAACAAACGCAGTCAGTCTGTGCTATGCTTAGAGGGTCACTCGTACTCAAAGAAGCACATGTCTAAGTCAACCATATGATGGTTATGCAGTAAATCGAACATGTCTGTACAGTCGAATTTGCCTGCATGTTGCATTTTATGAATTTCGTCTTCAATGTATAATTTTTCTGGTATAACATTCTATCAATATATAACAATTTAATTCTTTGCTATTATATAAATATAATCGGTGATAAAACGCGTAAGAAAGAAGACGGTGAGCCACTGACAGACACAAAAGACCTTTTGTTTGGATGTTTTTTCGTTTGTGTATTTTGTGTATATATATGTTTATAAATGTCATATAAATGTCATATCATAAAAACAAATGAAATTAAGAACAACATATTTGCGGTTTTTATGTTTATCCCATTCGCAAAATGGCACTTACATGTATTCCAATAAATGTAATGTAGGAAATGTAATGTTTTGAATTGGCTAACTGTCAACAAGTTGGCAAAATTAATTGTCGGTTAATTATAGGTGTAAGTCTTTGATAGGCATATAGAACGTTTTGCCGTTGAATAAAAATAATGTAGGAGCGACTGTCCGGATTGACAAAATAATGTAGAAGCGATTGTCCGAGTTGGCAAAATAATATAGGAGCTACTGTCCGCCCTATCAAAACATTGTAGGAGCGAATGTCCGCCCTGTCAAATTTAGCGTTAGCTAAAGAAACTTCAGCGTACAGTTTATATAGTATTGACATATCTGTACGCTGAAGTCAACCCTGTATCGAAAGTCAACCAGAGTGGTGACAGATTTATGTCACGCTATAAATCAAAGACAGTATGTTTTCTTGGATACATTCCTTCATATATTGGTGAATGAATATAAATTACTGCATCGGGGCATATTTTAAGATTCAAATGTTTCAAATGCATCTTACAATAGATGAAAATAACTCTCATCAGCCTGAAAGTCATAATTTTGCACCATTGTCGCTTTGTCATGTGACGAGTTTTCATTTGGATACTTTCGGATCGACCTTGACATTTTTTGCTGGAATTGTAAACATTACTTTCGTTTTCTGAAATCTATTATTTGTGATTAACAAGTTACGTCTGGTGGATTTAAACACTGATTTCAAAGTGAATTTGGTAATTTTGAATATTTTGTACATTGATTTTGTATTTACACTACAATTTGTTTACAAAACAAGCAAGAATAATTATAAAAAAAAAACGGGAAATGTCTTTCTGAATTTGTAAACAATTGAGCACATGGTTTGTTACTAAAAATAGAAATAACATCATATGACCGTGAAATCTCGGGAGATTCGCATTTCAATCATGTGTGTCACGTCACTGTTTTTCTCGATAGACCAGTTGAATGTTATTGTTTACATTCGGGATTTTCCGCGCATGCGCACTGGCTGGTTGGCAAAAAACACTGGTTACAGTAACGTAAAACATGTATACATGTCGTTTGTTTAGTCAATAAAACGATACAAAAATCCGAAATAAACATAAAAACTCTTAAATAATAGTGCAAAAATATAATATTTAGTACCAATAAATGTATTTTCATAAATATAATTACCTCTGTATAAAAATACATATTAATAATATTAATACATCAGACTAAAAACTGGCAATCCAACAAAACAAAACAATAAATATTCTTTCATATTTTTTGTGATTGTAAGATTTTGGTAAATTATATTTCAAAGATAATAACACATACATTAATTTGATTATAATTATAAGTGGTGCAGATATTGTTATTGTTCATAAGCGAACGAAGGTGCAAGAGGGGCATTTAATCAATTATAAAACGAAGCCCTAAAAGCGGAATACATTACAATTAATAAACATTGTAGTAATTTTATTTTACATGGAATGAATTACCGTTTCGTTTCCATCGAATGACAATATCATAAAGTTTAGCATACATATGAAAAACAAGAACTGCATATTAAGCAAATTAAACTGTCTTTGCATGCACTCTCTTTACTGGTGGTAAGGAGTGATAACAATCTAGCATTTTATGATAAATATATCTATATATTAATTTATTTTACGCAAGTATTTTTTACCCTTTTGTTGTTTGCTTGTTTTCATGTCATTTCATACACTACAGAAACGTACAATCTTAACATGAATAGCCGAGTTTACATTTGCCGGTACTCGTTAAATACGTTAATTGTGTAGCAATGAAATTGCACAATATTTTTAATTTATAGTTATTAACACTCTATTATTATGATTAAACAGGCTAATATATACATACACTAATTCCTGTTAATCCATTTTGGACAAATATCTTCATTTTTTAATATGTTCAAATATTTTATTAAAGCAACTGTTTCGTATTTTGGCTTTACAATTTTGCTTAGATGATCGCTCAATATGCCAAGAGATGACATGGAGGTATCATAAATGATGTTTAATGACCAGACACTTGTATGCCACATGTGGTTTATGCAGTGGCCAAGAATAGGTCCCTGGATTTATCACACCATGTGTTCTTTGTAATTGTTTGGACAGTATCCGATCATAACGAGATAATCGCTTTATGATGAACAAAAGTGCAATAAAACACCGGGTTAAAAACGCTGAAACAAAGAGTGTCAAAATTGGTGTGAATAATTAAATAAAAACAATTACATTTATCAAGAGAATTTATTTAATGTGTAACAAGGCAAGTTTTTACAGGCATGTTCAAATCAGTTACTATATGTTGCGTACATAAAGTCGATCTATTTGCTGTTTGTTTACATCCTTATTTTTGTTCGTTCATTAAATTTGTTTTATTCTGAAAAAATTTCAATATCAGAGAATTTTTTATCTAAAAAATGGTCGCGAAGATGTGCCAAGTAGAGATTTTTATGGTAACTGCATACCGTGCTCGTATATTGTGTTCCACTCCAGATTTCGTTTATAGTAAAAACAAATAATAACAACAATATAATCGTTCCAAAAATGCATTTCCTTGCACGCTTATGTTTAATTCAGACATAGTTAGTAAAATTATATTTGATATAGTGCATGATTATCAATAAAAACGATTATTATTTCAACTTTCTCTATAAGCGCTTATATGAATTTCACCTCTTTTTGCCAACCAGTGGGCGGAGTGTAATATTTGCAGGTGCGCGTGACTTCACTCGTCAACTGGTCTATATGTTAGAGCAGAAAAGATAAATGTTAAATGTTTAAGATAGTATTTTGTAAAAAAACATATCAGTTAAATGTGAAAAATGTCAATCTTTCCAATAAAGACATAAAGTAGCTGATTTGGGCCAATAACTGCTTTTACAAGCTGTTTTGGAGCGGTCTTTGTTAACTGTCAACTTTTCGTATATTCCTGGTTGACTTTCCTACTGGGGTTGGTCCATAACTTTAATGTTGCGCCATTCAAAATTCATAGAAAGCGAATTTTAAAGTTATTGAAGCCAGAACTAATTTAGCGTAGGAGCGATTGTTTGTGGGAGCGTTTGTCTGGAAACCTTATCAAACTGATGTAAAAGAAGTCTTAAACCATTTATTGCTTTTCCCCAGAACAACTTTATTACGCTACTGATCCGGTAATAGTAACATGACTGTACCACTAAGGCTAGTCCAACTGTCTTGTGTGGTTAAAGATTCTGTTCTTTTATAATTTATTTCCCCAGTCTAACCATTGCAGTCAGCCTAAAACATATATTGAACTTGTATCGCATGGAAATGATCTGATGCTACAATCATGCTTGCTTTCATGAATGTCACTATATCTGCATTAAATGCAGATTATAGGTTACATTTGTTTGTTTGCGGTAACAAGGTTGTCACCTAAATTCGTGCCACGGCTTTACATGTTTGAAATATGTTTTCATTGTCAGCAAACGTTTCAGAAACTGTGTCCTAATTATTGGTTGCAGTTTCAGTTTAAATTCAGTCATTTGCAGAATAATTTTAATAACCAAAAATATAAATAAACCTAATAAATATTATCGCCACTTACCTTTTTAAGTTTAACCGCGAAAATTGGCAATTTTTATTACAGAGTTGTCGGGCGCCGAGTTGTCGTTCGTTGCTATGCTGGTTCCCGGTAAATCACTGCGCCGAGGTTGGTCAATCTCATACGCAGTGGCCTCCCTTATTCTAGAAAAAGACATTAATGATTGGCGAATGCCCAAGGGAAGTAACTGCTGTGTGGAGTTTGACCTAATGTGTGCTAATGGGAGATATAGGCCCGACAATTCGAGTAAAATTACACATGCAAATTTGAATTTAAAAATAGTCATGAGTATGTTAAGCAGCCTTTTTTTAAGTGGGTCTTCAACTGTCGGGTCCAAGTGCCCGATAATCGACTTTGGGACCCGACAATCGACTAAAGACCCAACAATACGGCCGTAAAATGGACGTTTGACCCACCATTTTACCCAATCTGAAACTATATATATATATATATATATATATATATATATATATATAGGCTGTTGATCAAACCTAGTTTAACGTGTGGAAACGCTTTAATAAAATAAAATTTCGCTTGTTAATTTTGATTTAATTATGATGTAAGTCAATGTGGTCATTTTACATGCTGATATTTGAATTAATTGTGCAATGGATGATTACAATCATAAGACTGAGTAGCCCATTGTGTACACACCGGTCTTACTGACCTGTGTACTATCGCGAAAGGAATTGTGGGTAGCACTACTTTTTCAACATGGCTGCCGATTGACATCATCTCAGTTTGTCAACGTTCAAGGTAACAATATATGAGTATACTGATTGTCAGTTACAATCATGTAAGTTGTAGTTATTATTTATTGTTGCATACATTGTTTGGCTGTAAGTTTAATTAGATGAAATACGATAAATCACCAATAAAAAGCTATTTGATATATTACATTAACTGTCGGTGTCAATGTCATAGTAATGTTATATAGTATTTTACAACAATGAACCACACACATTAAAGCTGTAGTGAAATAAGGTCACTTCCAACAGCCTTGCTGTTGGGCTAGCTCTTGAGTGTCTGACTACCACTCTGGAGGTCGTGGGTTCAATCCCCGGCCTGAGCCCAGTATTTTCACATTAATGGCGACGAGGCAAAAAAGAACTGTGAATGCGGGAATGGGTCTGAGCTGTTCAATGGTGTCTGGGAGGGCCATGCGGATGCAAGACATGCTGTAGCGGGCGAATCTGGGCCTTGAAACATTATAAAGGGGGAGGAGTGTAGTGAAATAAGGTCACTTCCAACAGCCTTGTTGTTGGGATAGATCTTTAGCGCCGTGGTTAAAGTGTCTGACTACCACTCTGGAGGTCCTGGGTTCAATCCCAGGCCTTTGCTCAGTATTTTCACATTAATGCTAATTGAAGATGTTTTCCCATGTACTAGTAATTATTTTCTCAGATTGTAAAATAATTTATTACAGCAAAATGAGTTGCTATATTGCTCAACATGTATATCACACCTTTATTCTAAACTAAAGCATTTACACATTTTCATAGGTTTGAACACATATTCTTATGCATACATGCCATACGTCCCGATCTCGGCGGGACAGTCCCGCTTTTGGGCCCTTTGTCCCGCCGTCCCGATATGAGACGATTTGTCCCGACATTCGTAAAAAACGATGTAAGGTCTATAGGTTCCCAATAAAATTCGCTATTCAAGCTCTGTTTCGCTAACACTTACCCCCGCTAATCCCTTTATTGCCCCCAAATAACAATCCAATTCTACTTATCGTGTGTACCAGTGTTGTTTATGACACCTTATCAGCGATTTATCGGCTAATTATTGATTTCATCAGGCATTCACACCATGGTGGTCTTCAAGATAGTGGTCGCTTATTGCTATCGATAGTTGTATTATAATGAAATAAATGTTGAAAATGTGTTTATTTTTGTATTCGTTTGAAACGGTTTACAAAACAATTGTTTTGTAAAATTAACTCTACGTCATTAATGAGTCTTTTACATTCAATGTTTAGTTCATAAATAGCGGGATAATCCGAATGTGCAATATACCAAAATCGCAACAAACAGTCCAATAAGTGATACCCATCCTGTCTAGTGTAATTGGGTGTAATTGTTATAAAACAACGAGGTGTTATGCATGACAGCTTGACCCTACTCCAATTAAGCTAAAAACAACGAGGTGCTATGCATGACAGTTTGACCCTACTCCAATTAAGCCGCGACAATTGACAAGTAACAAACTGCGCATGGATACATGCTTAAAAAAACATCGCAACAAACAGTAAAAGTGGTACCCATCTTGTCTTGTGTTATTGTAATAAAAGCAACGTGTTGGTATTCATCACAGTTTGACACTTCCCCAATACAGCGCCTGACAATTCACAATTCAGTTTAATCTGTGTATATAAGAAGAAAACAAAATATGATAATTAACATTAGAGAAAAATAATTCGAGTAAAGCATCCATAGACTTCTTTTTTTATGAAAAACAAAAAAATCCATAGACTTCTTTTGTCCTTTTGTTTTTGTTGGTGTAAAAACGGTTGAGGCGTTGTTGAGATTTAAAATGAACACAAAGACGGTTTGCTTCCACCAAAAACCTACCTCGGAAATGTGTACGGCCGCGCATTCCGTGTGTAACTGTTCGGTAGATAGTTTACTGTAACCCGTACTTTCAGTGTACTGGATAGCCTCCCCTGCGTTAATGTTTGCCATTGAAATTAATATAATGAGTATTGTTTTCGTAATGTTCTAGATTTTGTACTCTAAAAAGATGAATATTATCCTCGTTGTTTGCTATTGTATTATTTTATAAAACTGTTATTGTTATGTTTTAGATTCCATGCTTCACATCAGATGTTTTATGTCTTGAATAAAAGTATCAAGAGTATTTGTTAGTTCTATACTGACTACAGTAAAGGTGAAATGATAGATCGTTTTAGGTGTCCCGCTTTTTGGTCAAATGTCCCGACAATTTTTTATGTAATGTCCCGCTTTGGACCTAAAAAATTATGGCATGTATGTCTTATGTGGTACTACATGTAAGTCTCCGAAAGTGGTATGATATTGTACAGTCAGTCCACCAGGTTAGAATAACCCGGCAAAAAACTTTGAATTTTTTTACCACGATAATTCTTTCGGGATTTAGTGTTAATGTGAGAAGATGTAAAAATAAAGGGTAAAATTTATTTGTATGATAACAGATTAGGCAAGACAGCATATGCAGTTATTTGTCAAAAATAGCCAATTAAAGTTCACCCTTTAGAGAATTATTAAAAATCATTTACATAATAATAATATAATTAGTATTTCAAAACATTGTCATGGCATTTGTTATCAATCAGCAAAAGTTTATTTGAAAATTATAAAGCCTCCTATATCCATATTCACATTTCAAAACATAACTAATTCAATCAGTTCCAGTTAACTTTTTGCTGCATTTATCCCCCTGTAAGCATAATACAAAAGCTTTCTTGCTTAAACTTTGTTGATTTATTCCTTTACCTTAGGTATACCCTACTTTGGGAACATGACCCATACCCTTGAAATTGGGAATTGAAGTGTCAATTCACCCTAAATTGGGTAAATATTATTAGTTAAATTTCTAAGTTAATTGTTATAAAATAGAAACTGAAAACCTATCAGAAAAATGGTTATTTCAACCTACCAGTCCTTTTTCTACACTGAAAATCTTTTTATTTCTATACTTTGAAAACTGAAACTATCCATTCACCATTGGGAATGTTTTTAGTGGATTTTGGAAAAAAGGTATGTTTTGCCATTGGGAATATGACTGAATAACGGCTATAAAATCAGCATGAAAAAGCCCTGCTTTAACTATGCTGTATTAAGTGTATGCTTAAACATCATTTGTATATAGTTTATCTAACAAACTTGATTTGGCATGCGGTGGTTAATATCCAGTTTGAAGACCACAAGCCTGTGAAAAGGTCATGCTCAGATTTTGTTAATACTATGTTATTGTCTTTTGTAGCCATGGAAACAGCAACTCCAGTAAAGTCAGTGAGGGCCTGTCTAACCTGTAATCGTTCATCTCAAGGACATTTAAAAAACTTAAGAAATGTAGCTATGCGATCCATACTACTGAAAAAACAGTTTGAATGTCTGGGCTGCAATATTGAAGACCTTGTGAAAGTAGGACATGAGAATCTGTTGGTTTGTGACACATGTTTGAAAATATTGGACAAACTATCAGAAATGAAGTTGAATTTACAAATGAACATGAAAGAACTAAAGAAGAGTGAGGATAGAACAAAGAGATTAATTATGCATTCTGTTTCTCCAGTAGTTAAGAAGTTCAAGGACACAACTGTA
The DNA here is from genome assembly GCF_020536995.1 of Dreissena polymorpha. Lineage (NCBI taxonomy): Eukaryota > Metazoa > Mollusca > Bivalvia > Myida > Dreissenidae > Dreissena > Dreissena polymorpha. The sequence goes on along the minus strand of NC_068359.1, from coordinate 25,038,333 downwards.
CCAGTAAAATCTAGAAAAAGTTCAAGGGCTTTTTTTAAGATGCCATCTCCATCTCCATCAAGATGTATTGATTCAGTTATTAGTCCAAAATCAGGCAGCATTGATCATTCATACTCTGGTATACCAAGCAAAACAAAAACACAAAGCCTTGACCATTTGTATTCAACAACCGTAAATCAAAATGTAGATCTTAATAATCCATACAGTTTTCATAAGAAGAAAATACTGATGCCTCCTGAAATTACTGTTAACGAAAAGAAAAGTGTCATAACAATATTTGAACAATCATCAAAAGACACTGTAAGTGTTAATACTGTTTTGGAAAAACTTCTTGATCTCCCTTCTGTAAATGAAAGACTATATCTATGTTTATTGCAACGACTATCTGGAGAACTAAACAGGATCTGTGGAACAAAAGACAAAAGTGTTTTAAGGACAAAGATGTCAGAACTAGAACCTGAAACCTTTTTCAGTGACATTGTAAAAGAAATGCACTTGAAATGTCCGAAGGTGTTGCAGTTTCTGATAACCCTGTCTTGCCTAATGGATCTTGCAGTTCCAGAGAAAAAACATGGTATAGCAGCTATGTATGCACTTGGCATGTACTTACGGAACAACCACATGATTGCCTTTCAAAAAGCTGTTGCTGCATCATGTATAAGATATAATGCAGGGAATGGAGTAAGTATTTTTATTCTGGCCTTAAAACATTAACTGTAACAGGGATATAAATTAGCTTTAGCCCAAATTAGCCATGGCCCCTAAAATGTGTGATGGGCTAGTAAAATTTCAGAGATAACTTCTATATCCACTACACAAACAGATTAAAAGAAAAATGTTGGGCTAATGGATTCAAAATGTTAGTTTATAAGCCTGTGGAATGGTTGGCATTTACATTCTGGATTATGTATGTGTACTTTATTATAAATTTATATCATATTTAACAATGTATTATATGTGCAGTCATGTTCTTTCCATTTTGCTGTAACAGCTCACACTATTGTGTGAACTTTTTTTAAATGTCTGTTATAATTTCATACAAAAATGTGCACATAATGACGGTATTAAAACATAATTGTAATGTGCATGAAGATTCAATCAATGGTTATCATGAATGCCTGTGATGTATCTGTAGTTTAAAGTCACGCTCCATAGATGGCTTTTTTATATAAATATATATATATTAAACTACTAGTCTACATTGTAGATAAGGTTTCTATTTCTTCTCTTACCAATTTAAAACGGACATATATGTACAATTAGTCATACATGTACCCTAGAACTTTCAAACATACATTTTTTGGTTAATACAAATTAGTTTTAGTTTGAATAAAAATCATTTATGTTCAAAGCAACCTATGCCAATGTCAAACATATTGATTTAGAGTTTATGGAGTGCAGCTTTAAGTGTTGTTAAATATCAAACAATGCTTGAGATTTCAAATTTCATTTCCAGCTCATGGAGTTTTTACACAACCTGGGAATGTCAATACCTACAAAAAGCAGGGTTGGCATATTGACCGGTCAATTGAGTATTGACCGGGCCGGCGGTCAATACCCGGTTAAAACCGGTCATTACTGGTCAATACTGGTCAATACTGGTCGATTGAAAATTGTAGCATGAAAACATCACAAAGGAGCTATGTTATATTAAATCAATAATTATTCTGTAATTGATAAACTTTGAGTCATTTATTGTAAAAAAAATCTTTAAAGTTGTAAAAAATTAAATCTTTATTATTTATGGAAATGGCCTTAAATATAAGGACCTATGCAATATCTTTATCTCGGTGTATCACATCTGTTACTAAAGTATTTTTACTATTGTAGTTACCATAGTATTTCACTTATCTATTGATATATCTATTTGATAAGCAGATGGACAAACAGAACTCTTGTGTTTTCTAGGGTCATAAATCTGGCCCCTAAGCCTTAATTGGTAATAAAATCCATGCAGTTTTATGTCTCTGATATTGACAATGAAGCAAATCTATTTCAGATCACTCACACATAAGGCGATTACTTGCTATTAATTTAATAGTAACTTATAAGTAGTCTCCTTTCTGTATTATGAGCGTTTTTTTTTTCCTTTCACATTTAAAAGTTCAATTGGTATTCAAATGATTAAGCAATCAAAGTTCTTGATTTTGACAACAAAAATGTTTTCCAATTGTGGGTCTACTTAATAGACTCTTCTTTTCAATTATTGTTTTCTTTGATTAATTATTTCTTATTATGTTTTTTATTTTTATATCAATGGAAAATATAAGAATTTTTCACTATTTTGTTTAAAAATTATTTAAAGAAATCTAGGCAAGAAAACATGACAAGTAAAGGTTGTGTCAAAAAGGTGCCATTTAAGGCCCTATTATCAGTTTTGGGTGCCCCATCCTGTATAGGTGAGGAGACTGTGGGGACAGTGGGGCATGAGGAACAACTCATACACAGTAATTGACAGGTTCTTGCTGAATCAAGCACAGAATTATCTGAGAATTCATAATTCATTAGAATTGAAAAAAAGTTCAATCGACCAGAAAAATCCAATCTACCAACTTTGACTAATTTGCAAAATGTCGAGAGATTGGCCTACAAATTGCATGAACAGGTATAAAATAGTGTGTATAAATAGCTTAAGACATTATTGGCAACATGTCTGTTTAATTTATATTATCAATATAGTTTAATTAGGCATGGAATATTAATTAAAATTGGGGCTAAAGTTCAATCGACCACTATTGACCAGTAATGACCACTTCAGGAGTATTGACCGGGGCGGTTTTAACCGGTTAAAACCGCTGGTTAAAACCGGGGGCGGTCGATTGGTGCCAACCCTGACAAAAAGCAAGCTGCCAATGTTGGATGACCTTGGACAAATAAATGGTCGGGATGTAGTTTCTGCTTTGGCTATTGGGAAAACCATCAAAATCACAGTTGATAACATTGACGGGCACATAAAAGCTTATCAGGTTAGGAAGTTAATATGTTTGTAACTTTAATTAAGCTGTATAATTTTATCAATGTTTTACTATTTGTTGCACTTTAACAATATTTAATATATAAATATATATTTAATATATAAGAATAATTTTGATAAAAAAATGAGAAAACAACAATTAAAACAGATAGAGTCTGTACATTCAACAGGAGCAATATGAATTTATTTTCCACAGGTCAGGCTTGGTAGTGGAAACAGAGATTTTCACTACACTCATTGGTCGATCCTTATCGACAGATTTGACCCAAGAGATCTTCAAGGACTGAGCACACAACCGAAACAGATAGCTGCCCAAGGACCTGACCCTACCATCTTCTTTTTGTCTTCAAACGAACATGAAGCATTAAGGTATTCATTTATTTTCTCAACTTGATTGAAAGTAGCGCAAATACAACATGTGAGTGAAGAAAAGAACAATAAGAAACAGTTAACCATGTTAATTGAATTGCAACCTTTCTGTTTGTAATCCAGCAATACATTTTCAATTCAGATAATTACATAAGGTAATGTTCATTTTTTATATGTGAGTGTTAGCTCACAAATAATGTAGAGACAATTTTTCAAGTCAGTCTGCATTAAGTACGCTAGGAACCGTTACCACTACCTGTATGGATAACTGCAGTAAAATTAAGCTGACGATCCTAGCCTATCCACCGCATCTGCCTGTTTATAGTCTCCACTGGTACACTACAAAGTGTGTATGTATTCAAAAGTATTTAACAGCTTGTAAGACAACATTTGCCAGTCTAGTGTTTGTCATTGAAATCTGTACATATTGGCTGCTTTCAAGGAAAACGGGGCTTAATGCATGTCATAAAAGATTAGCCTGTGCACACAGATTAGCCTGTGCAATGTGCACAGGCTAATCGAGGACGACACTTTCTGATATTGTGGTGTTTTTTGTTTAAAGGGAGTTTCTGGTACTGGGATGACAATTAATGCATATGCATTAAGCCCTGTTTTCCTAAAATGAAGCTTAAAGCTTTTTATTAATGATTTGAAAAAAACCCACATCTTGACCAGTGCTTTTAGACAAGCTCTTTATAAATTTGAATGGGTTGTGGTCATTTCAAACTTGCGATATAAAAAGCTATAACATAATTTTGAAAACTGAGTTGCGTCTAAGATTATACAACAGCAATGCCGAACAAATTCAGTGCCTTCAGCGCTTTGATTTTCTTTATTTGTAGGAAAAGATGTACTCAGCTTGTCATGCGGATACTGGTAGAAGAAATACAGCCATTGTCCATGTTTTCTACGGCAACACCTCGTCTTGTGGACCATAAATACAGACAAGTGGTTGATAGACCATCACAAGTTCATCCAATGTTTGTAAGTAGGACAAATAAATATGATTTAATGAATAATGGAATTGGCTAAATGAAAATTTTGTACATTTTGACAATTAACTTCATTATATGTGACCGCAGCTGGGAAAATCAGTCTTGTGGTCAAAAATCACATTTTGACTTTTTGGTTAATTGAGATTCTGTAAACATTGTAGTTTGCAAAAATGACCAACCCTACAGCTTTTTGGTAGGAAAAATGGTCACTTTCTAGAATAAAACACACTTAAAACATTATTCAAACAACAAGCAAAATTGTTTTAAAATAGGAATATTCTTTTTATCAAATACCTGTTAACAATATAATCAAGTAGCAACAGAATAATGGACATGTTAAAAATACACCAATTATGTTGCCATGTTAACTAATCACCAAAATACACAGTCTTGTCTTTTTATGCAAATGAATTTACTAATAATAAGTGTTTACTAAAAGGTTAACACTTAAGCAGCACCCTGTATAACTTAAGTGGTCCTAGATATTTTCCTAAAGAATATATATATATATATATATATATATATATACTAGTAAATAGTTAAGAACTAAGCTACATGGATTTTTTTTAATTAGGTGATCATGAAAGACCCAAAGTCATTACCTAATTGTGTTCAGATAATGGACACTATATTAGGAACCATAGAGTCATTATATACATCTGCTGGGAGAGGTATTTAGTTTGAGTTAGACCACAGTTTCCAAGTTCATGTTATTGTTGTTTTTCCATATTCTTTACAGGGCATATTTTTGAGGCCGAAAATTTGACCCCAAAGGTTTATTTTTTCCCTAATTTGAAAACAAATTCCCCCAGAAAGAAGGAAAATGTGCACAACGTGTCATGCTTTTGTTGAAATATTTACATAGTCCGTTTTTATCAATTTCAGTTTGTGTTTTTATGGGGTTTTTGTGTCGGCTCAAAAGTCTCGTCTTTATTTCATTAAAGTCAATTGAAAAATAAGATACTTTACATGGATTTTTAAAATTTTCAACGATGTTTACACTTTCCTGCTTCGCGTACTAGTAAAATATGACGTAATAAGCATGTGTTACGGCCACACTTTTGCTTTGCTTTAGTTATATACAATGTATGTCTAGGGAAAGATCTAAAGTAAAACAGGAGGGTGCTGCAACCTGCTCCTTTTTTGTTCTTCCCTCCTGCCCCTCTGTTCTGGCCAACAAAAAATTATGAAAATATTTAATTTTCCCAAATATTTAATGAAAAATGCAGCAGATGTGCTTTAAACCCTTGATCACATGCATTTGACTAATGAGTACCCTGGATATAGCAAACTAAAAGAAAATTTTTGGTCCAAATTTCCACCCTGCTCCTTTTATGCAGCACCCTGTACCATATCGGATCCTAGATCTTTCCCTAATATGTTGCAACATATTACAGTTTAGTTGCTTGATAAACTGTTTGAAACTCTTTTCAGTTACAATATACATCATTATGTTATACACTATTCCCATTCTACAAAAATATTGGTGTCAGAAATGGTATTTATTATTGCTAATACTAATGAAAATGTTTTACTGGCTTTCTGTTTCACAAACACCATATTAAGCATTTTTGTTTTATATACATAAAGCTCAAAGTTTTCATTTATGAATACAATAACAGAGCGAAAACAAGGAAAAAAGTTAATTGTCTTCTCCATTTATAAGTGTCTCTATTATTCGGAAAAATACGCACATAACACTTAAATTCTTTAATCACAGTGTCCTAAACATCAGGCATACCAAATATATTGTATATCGGTAAAGAAAACATAAACAACTAAAAATACTACAAGAATGTGCATTGAAACAAATTAGTATTTTTATGAAACAAATAAAATGCAACAATTAATTATTTGTTTTGGTTATTTTCAGGTGATGAGTTTAACAACATGGCCAGTATTCCCCTGGGTGGTGATCAGCTGACACGGGTAACATTTGATTCGGCACGCGTTCTGAGATCTGGTACTCACAGTCGAACAGAGAGGTTTGACCAGTTGTCTCCAGTCATCGAAGAACTATTTCATGTTCAGCAAGACTTGTTAGAGGTATGTGAATGGTATCTCTATAGTGACAGTTTTCATATAGGCTAATTCTTGTTTTGTATTAGTCAACTGTTGTTTGAAGATTCTTATCACAAATGCTACAACACAAGTTGTTATCAATATTTTCACTTTTTGAATATCCAAAACATTCCAGCATTAATAGTCTCATGCATTTTGAACTGTTCTTGCAATATTGTATCATTTGCCGCTCTATTCCTGGTCGATTTCTTCGTATGTCAGTATTGTTATAATACATAACTGCCGTACTTGGTAATCCATCCCTTCCGGCCCGGCCAGTTTCCTGGAAGTACTTTTCGATGGAAGTTGGTGGCTTGTAATGAATAACAGTTCTGATATTTGGTGCATTTAGTCCCATTCCAAGGGCTACAGTTGCAAATATGAGTCTGATCTTCGAATTTTCTTTGCATAGCTCTTTGACTATGTGTCGTTTCATTTTTTCTGTATATGTTTGGTGGTACTGAGCAAAAAGTCTGTTCTCCGGCACGGCATCTCCCACATACTGAAGGTCACCCATTTTTTTCTCAAAGAAAGCATAGACATAGCTTATTACATATGTGTCCGTGTACATGATAGTAAGTTGATATTGATGTTTTTCTTTGATAAGCTGTTCAGCCATAGGAGTAAGGATCTCATCCAGATGGTCTTGTGTGTTTGAAGAAGACGGTCGTTCAGTTTTAATATATTTAATGTTTGGTCTATCAGGATTCATTGCTATTATCTTTGGAGTTTTAAGTTGAAGACTTGCGCATATCTTCTTTTGAGCATCTGGTGAAGCTGTAGCAGTGAACACGAGAACAGGAATGTTAGTAAACCTTGCCAAGAGATCAGAACCTATTCTGCTGAAGTCTTGTCGAAACTGCTGTCCCCTGATATGAAACAAAATGTGTGTTATGTATTTTCAGAAAATCATCAAAACCTTCTACATACCAGAAACAGCTCGTGAAGAGGGATCACTTGCCCAGTACAGAGCAATTCTTCATAGAACAAACGTTAATGGTCAAGTTAAGGCTAATGGATATGAATCACACAAAGACTTCCTCATTACTGTCACTAGGTTTGTACACTTATATGCTGTCATTATAAATTAACATTATCATCATAAAATCCGTTAACTGTGTTGGTTCTTGCTTGAGCAAAATTATAGAAATATATTTTGAATGCCTATTAAGAGATTTACATAGAAAATTGGCACTTCAGTGTTATGCATGACTGTAGTTGTTTGCCATTTGCTATTACCAGCGATTCAACATAATAAATGTTGACACAGTGGTTTCATCATTTAGTATAAGGGCTAACACAGGGTTGTTAGAGTTGGTGATGGCTCAGAGTAATACAATTAACAGTAATGTCTTAGGCCCTGTCATTGTAGCTTTTATTTTATTGTTTGTTAATTATTTTACATCTTTTCAGAGCTCTTGTGATAGAGTTAGCTTGTGAAAGATGGGGGGCTGATTGCAAGACAGACTTGGGGTCTCTGGTTCCGGAAGAAGTGAAGACTTCTAATACCAAAGGGAAGAAGCAGTGGTTACAGGAGCAAGTGACCAAAGTGGTGGATACACTGTTCTGCCCATACTCTGCTCCAAAAGATGCTAAAATATACCTTCGGCGCAGTGGCCATTTGTACTGTGTTACGGTGCCTTCAAAAGATGTCGGGAAAACCATTGATCTTATAAAAAATGGTAATTAAATATAAATTCTTAATTCAAACCCATATTTGACCTTGACCTAATTTGGGCTTTGTTTCACAAAACTCACTAATAAACATCCAATCCAGATCATGTGCATTTACTGAATGCCTCGTCTTGATTTTTCTTTGTTTTTTTTATCAAAAATATTATATTATTTCCTGGTATGTGTAACCTTTAATTGGAAACTTGCTTTTTTAACATATATCAGTCTAATCAGTCAGAGGTAAATTACAACTAATTGTATCTTTAAGTTATTTGTTTATGATGACAGCTTTTCTATTGTAAAAATAATTTTGTTTGGCTTTCAGGTGAAGCTGTCCGCATAAGAGTGCCTGAAGATTGTAAAACTGACGAAGCAGAAGATGGTGTGTTTTCATACAGCCTTGGGATTGTCAGAGTTGCAATGGATTTTATCATGTTCAATGATGCAATAAAATCAGGTGATATAGACATGATTACAATTCTTATGAAACGATTCATTCCACTGTTTGTAGGATTGTCATCCTACAAATCAAAGTATGCTATTGAGTGTGTCAACTTCCTTACTAAAACTGAATGCCTGTTGTCAGACTTTGAAAGTGCTAGAGTGAAACTGGGATTGTTGGTCAACAGAAAAGGCCGACCAGGAAAAAACAAACCAGCAGACATGGAACAGGAGAATAATATTCGTCTTGTCAAACACGTAATTAGAGGACTTGGAGCCGGAAAAAGTGATAAAGCTATGCTAAGAATATCGAAGGCAGCACCTGTAATCAGTGCAATGGTAAATGGACTAGAAGGAAGCAAGACACATAAAGATAGACACTCCAGAAAGTCAATATCAGAAGATATTTCAAGATTAGGGGATGCAATTCGAAAAATAAGGCCTTTCAACTATCAGAAGGGTAGACAAATGAATCCTTTCAAGAAAATTTCATCAAATGTGATTGGTGCTGTGAACAAAGACAAATTAAAGGACTTTATAATCAGGCACAGCTCCAGAGCAGTTAATAAGCTTGCTTTTGATGACAATGAAGACTAATAAGGGATGCTGTTAATGCCAATAAGGACTCGTTAAATTGATTTTTGTAGTCAGATCTTCAACACTTATTTTTGCAAAATTGAAAAAAATGTGGGTTTTTTTGCTTTTTGCTATTTGCACTAAAGTTTTGTATCCTTCTTTAATTTAAGTGCACATGAAAATTAAATTGTGTAAAAAACAACATAAAAAAACACACCTGAAGTCTGAGAAATGGTTTATGGCGCTTAATATTAATGGAACATTAATATTGTTTTGTAACCTGTAAAATAAATCATGTGTAAATATTGAGCACAGACCATCAAAAGTTTGATTTTAGCAACCAGCAATTCCTTCTACCAGATGCACAATATTTTGATATTTATTGTTGAAGAAATATGTATCAATTGTCATACCATTTACAATTTTTACAGTCTGATTGCTAAAATATGTCAGAAAAAAAGTTATATTGCATTTACTGGACCTATAACCATGGCATCACATAAGAATGCATGTTATTACATTTATGTAAAAAGACAAGAATTCTACTTTTCATCTAACTATATAACATCCATTTTTTCTCTACCCAAATATCAGAAGCAAAAACAGTGAGAACTTTCTATGAATAGTTGTCACCATATGAACTTACTCCACTGGATATTTTTACCCAAAATTGTTGGAAAACATTAGTTACTAGTATGGCATTTGTATTATCAGGTTAAGTATTTTAAAAGGAGAAATCTTTTTGTGAGGGCACATATGTGCAATGGAGAGTGGTCTACTTCACTCATAGTAATATGTGATTGATGAAGCATATGTCAGTCTTGTTCATGCAATCATTTTTATGTCCCCGGATCGAATGATCGGGGGTATATTGTTTTTAACCTGTCTGTCTGTCTGTCATTCTGTCCCAAAACTTTAACCTAAAACTTTAACGTAGGTTAAAGTTTTGCAATAACTTTTGCAATATTGAAGATACATGTAGCAACTTGATATTTGGCATGCATGTGTACATTTTGTATCTCATGGAGCTGCACATTTTGAGTGGTGAAAGGTCAAGGTCATCCTTCAAGGTCAAAGATATGGATTCAAAGCGGCGCAATAGGGGGCATTGTGTTTCTGACAAACACATCTCTTGTTTAGATATGAGAAATATGCAAACACTTCCTTATTTATTTTCAATTTGTGTTAACTATTAAAAATTGTGTAGCTTTTAACTTGTTTTGCATGATTTATTCATTATAATGTTTTAAAATAGCCACTAGTGACAAAAGTTGTGTGAGTCTTGGTTGTTCTGGTCATGAGTGACACGTTTATTTTCTTAGCCTTACTGTGAATAATATTTTAACGTAATATTATAAATAAATTTGTGTTGTACTTTTCCGTGTATATAAATATAAGTACATGTATATGATAAAACTGTTTTGATATTGATGAAATTGAGGTACAAATAGTGTTATTAGTAAAATTTCCTGTCTTATTTGAATTATTTAAGTGAAATTCAATATGTGTTACTTAGACTTTTGTCATTCAATCTTACAATTGTTGCTACCTCACCTCATGTCAACTTGTATTATTGAATGTTTTTTATTTGTGAAAGAAAAACATGACATAAAATGCACAGGATTGGAAATCAATTATCTGTCAGGTTAAATGAGCCAGAGACATAGGTCCATAATACTATCCCATGGTTTTGCTCTTTTCAGTATGAAAGATTTTCAGTGAAAAAAATATGGATAATGACCCTGTTTTAACTTATTTTAAAAACTGTGTAGTTCTTACAAGTGTCAATTCAGAGTTGTTGAGCAGAAAACTGTATGCAGTGTCTCAAATGATTGTCAGCTGACCATCATTGTCATAATCATAAACCATTATAAAAAAGTACAGCATTATTGATGTCATTATTGTGTTTATCATTATACCTCTTTTGGACTTATATATGTATTTTATGTATTAATAAACACATATTATTCAGTTGTGTGTGTTGTTTAAAAAAAAAATGCATCCTGAAGTGATCACCTGGCCCCATGTTCACAAAGGATCAAGTGCCAAAAGTTATATCGGGATCAAGTACTATCGTAACTCAGTCATACTTCATTAAAGATTGTTCTTCATTAACCCTTTGAGCGCTGGAACCGGAATTTGAAGGCCTTTGCAAACAGTTTGGATCCAGATGAGACGCCACAAAACGTGGCGTCTCATCAGGATCCAAACTGTTTGCTATTCTGATAGTATTCTTTGAAAAAAAAATCGAAGAAAATGCTAATTTTAAAAATTTAGCAGACAACATTTTAGCAGACGACAAATTTCCCAGCATGCAAAGGGTTAATTGTTCAGAATATCAAACGGAATACACATGTAAATTTTCCAAGCATTTCAGTAGTTGAAATTGAAATTGGAATTAGTATGTGATCCAGGATCAGTTTGAGGATCAAATTTAAAATCAAGATAGGTGATATAACTGCCAAACTCTGGAGTATTTCACATATCTTACTCATTGAATATCTTCATATTTGCTTAGTGAATGGCTATAATCATGTAGGTGAAATTTTGTTGGTGAGGTGACTTGGAGACCTGGATCAGGGGTGGATTAGGTAACTGTTTAATCACCATTTTTCAAGTGTTAAATCTACCAGCCATGTGTATATGTATTAAACATCAGTATAAATAATAGAAACAATTACCATTCCAGAATCATGTGTGCCTCGTCTACAGCTATGCACGAAATTATTTTTTTATTCTCCAAATTTTGTATCAAGGATTTCCCCGTATCAGTGCTTAAAAGCGCCTCAGGGTGAGAATACACCAATGTGAACTTTCCATCAGCAATATCGGACATAGGGACCGTTAATATTACATCTCCATCTGATTTAGCACCCCCTTCATCACCATCATCATCAAACAATGCTTGACCACCCTGACAGTTATAGTCCACACAACAGGCTTGTACTCCAATCTTTTGCAGTGCAATGATCTGATCTTGCATAATACTGTTCAAAGGTGTCAACACGATGCAAACAGACTTCTGTAGATTATAATAATCTTTAAGGATAAGTGGTGCCAGCTGGTAAATCAGGCTTTTACCATAACCTGTTGGGAGTATAGCCATAATGTCACGTTTTTCAATGACACAAAGTAACGCTTCGATTTGCAGTTCCTTGAGTGGCATGGGAAATCCTCCCTTTTTAGCAACCTCAAGTATGATATCTCTTGGAATTGCCATGTTTACGATTGAATTGTGAAAGCGAAAGTAAGACAGATAAACATGTTTCTAATAATTGCAATTCTTCTTTATAGACATTTGAAATCACCCTTAAACATAATTTAATAAAATTTCTTTAAATAACATTCCATTTTAAACACATATTCAACACCGATTTTCTCATTAAAAAAAAAAATTCATTCCTACGCGGAACTATTTGGGCGTAATCACAAATCTCCTAACCAGGGGAATGTGATGCGTCCTAGCATAGAGGTGACAATAACGTAGTGACGTCACCATCTATGTATAGAATGCTGAGTAGCCTTCATGTAATTGTCATTATATCTCTTTCAAAGCGCTGACGTTTGGCGCTTTCACGAAACATCCTAGAATCGTGTACGCTCCCAGGCCACTTGGCGACTACGTCAAGAAACCGAAAGGTGGCATCACAATTCAGACAAAATGAATCATACACGTATTTTATTTCAACACGTATAAATCTAGCATACAGTACTAATACACCGTTTTGAATTGAGCCCAATTCGACTAAGAAATATTTAACTACCTTTATTTGTTTACTTGGCAACCATTCAAAGATCATTTAATTGTCAGTGTGAATTATATTGAGAGCTAATACGTACCAGCGATGTTATAAAACTGTTTTGCACTGACCGTTACACATTTTCGTTGCTTGAGAAGAACACAAAGTCATTCGACACACTTGACTGCTCTACTTACACTGGACCTTGTAATGCCATGCAGCCCGGCGCAGTCACAATGTGATGTGTTCCAGTCGCAAGAAATGCAATGCCGCTAGAGTTGAAATGAGCGGTGGAAGAGAACACGAACGTTCAGTAGCCCTCTCCATATTCAGCATATTCACCAGAAACAGAATAGTTTCCGGAAAATAACAGGTACTGTTCACGAACTTCCAACGGAGACAAAGTTTCCCATGGGTTCGCTCGATCACGGAAAACTCTCCTATCCATCGGAAACATTGCATTTATGTACCGAGACGATGACTTCTTTCAATGTCGGCCATATTGTTTTTTTACCATGGTGATTGTCATCAATTTTCAATTTGAATATGCCCAATATCAATTTCATTTTCAGAGGCATTGATTGCAATTTGAAAATCGATTTTGGATGGCACTGATTGCAAATTGAAAATCGATTTTGGATGTCATTTGATATCGATTTTCTTTGTGAACATCAAGTTTGAAAATCGATGTCAAAAATTGAAAATCGATGTCATTTGACATCGAAAATCGATTTCAATTTGCTTTGTGAACACGGGGCCTGGGCTTTTTGCACCAAAGTATAGAAGACTAGGAAATGTTCTTAATTGCTTAAATTGGTTATTTGTGTGCAATAACTGAATGAAAGGTTTATTATGTTTGTTTTGTTTTATTTGTGTTTGTTTTTTGTTTTTCTTCATAGGTATATTTTAAAAGGACACACAAGTTTGGGTGCAAATTTGCAAATACAAATGCTATTGATTGTTTATCATGCGTCGTCAGCATTTGCCTTGTGAACACTCTTGTAGCCACATCTATCGCCGGATCTTCATTAAACTTTGTCATTTGTCTCCATGATACCTTGGCCAAGTTAACATTATGTAACATAAGTACAAAACTAGGCACTTGATCAAATTAAAGAAAGATTTTGTGAACACTCTAGAGGCCACATTTATTGATAATTCTTCAAGAAATGTTTTCGTCACTGACTTCTTAGATATTTTAAACCGGGCAACTTGATCAAAAACTAGGTCACAATATTCAATTATAAAAAACGTTTCAACACTAGCGGCCACGCCAAAACTATTGCCCAATCTTCATGAAGAATAGTTATGAATAATGTCCTATTAACATCTCGACCAAGTTATTAACTAGGTCACGTGGGGTCAAAAATAGGTCACTTACAAAGGTAATCTTATTTTATCATCTCCAATATGTACCTAATTGAAAAGCGCATATGTTGTTATCGTTAACACATTCAAATAGTACTCAATGTTATTTGTTTGCTAATTGTTTTCATGTTGAAATCATATAGTGATTGTCCTGTCAATACGACTTAAAAAAACTGTTTTATCAAGCACAAAAATTCTTTCCACAATTCTCTGAAACTGAAACTGAAACCAGTGCGTGTTGATTACCATTTCATATGCACCCATATTACCTTACTTCACCTCTTCTTTGACCTAATATGGACTGATTGTAATTCAAATAGGCTTTTTCTTCGCAAAGTAAATGTTAATGTTTCTTCTTTCACAAACACTGCCTGCTACAAACTTGAATATAAGTATGCAGCAGTGTGTTTTATTTAACATTTATATATTTACCAATGACATAATTGAAAAATCATGCGATAATCTGTTTTTTGTTTGCCATTTCCATATATACACATGAATCAACTGAATAATCATGCAAATGTGATTTGTATTTACCATGTCCATATTCATCAATTTACCGATTTAACCATCATGCAACAATGTGTTTTATTTACCATTTACAGTTTTACCCATGAATTATACCTGCGCACTCGGGCAGGAACGGATTTTTCGAGCGCCCGCAGATGATCATGCCCTCGAAAACGTTTATTATCCCTATATTAATGCTTTAATTGTACAACGGTAAATACTACATAATATGGGGTCCGGAAAACAAACAGTTTTAAACACCTAATGTTAACAAAAACGCTACAATTACTTTGATAGTTCATGTATTACAAATATAACGTTATATACCCCATATCAAATCAGTTATCCCCTCCGTATTTTCATTTCGGAGCTCGTTAAAAGCTCTAAATAGCCAATCCAAAACAGTCCTTCTCTGGTTCCAACATGCGGACCATTTAAATCTGCGTAACAGCATCCCGTATACCACCAAGCGCTATGCCTCCACATAGCGCAGTTCCCACTAGACATGTCATTTTCACGATCTTTAGCGCTGAACGCCATATTATTTGTATACGACAGACTGTCTCCCGCAGTTCCACTATAATTTGCGACCGAAAACCTGTACAAATCACCCTCCCATGCAACTGCAAACTGTTGATATAACGCATATTTGGTTACTCCTCCGACTGCTGTCAAATCAACTCGTAGTCTGTAACCCTCTGAGCCTGTCATTGCAAAGATGTTCTCATTGCCGAGCCAGAAATTATGTTCATCGCCGAAACCGGCCTTGTATTCGGCCCAGGATTTGTAGAAATCGCTGTCGGACACGCGTCTCTGTATTACCGTCCATCCTCCTCCATCCGTCTCCATGTCACAACGGACCTGAACAAGACAAACATTAATACATTAAATTGACTTCGTTATCTGCATCGAACAAGTTTCATTTGTTCCAATGTTTACATTAAATAATAACGACGTATCGTTACAAATCAACCGTGGATTTCATTCCATGGATGTATTGAATTATGATGCATGATAACTAACCAGAGCAACTTTGATCATTATTTAAGCAAACGATTATAAATTATGTTCTTTACTTCCTTCGTTTTAAAACTTCAAACGAGTTGATATCTGGAAAACAATAACCGGTAACATATTTATTGATCAGCTGCGATACAAAGTACATTAGTGAAAGCATTGAATTTACTCTATGTATAACGCAGAGGGAGGCTAATATAACGATATAATTTAATTATAAATTGCCTTGGTCTGTGGTTCCAAGTACATTTTCCAAAATGGTTATTAGCGCTGGCATTGCTGTATCTTGGATAGTGATAAATATCGGGCACGGCTTTCCATGCATGAAGATGATCTCCAACTTGTGGCAACTTATTAATAAAATACCGTTTAAATAAAAATGCTTTAAATTTAAAAAAACTCGTTCCTACATAAACATATTTATAAACATGACCTCGAAAGAATGAAGCAAACTTCAACACATTTATCTAATATATATGTCAAGTAATTAACTTACAATAACTTATATCATAAACTATCAGCTTATAATCTTGTAAGAACTGTCAACGGTGTGTGGACTGCGTTTGTATAAGCTAATTTTATTGAAAAAACATGGAGTCTGAAATTTTTAATAAGAAAGACTGACATCCTGAATATTGCTATGCTATAAATTGTTTAAAAATCACGAACATCACATCTCTCCCTTCAATAAAAGAGTCTCTTTGTGGATTAAATCCATTATTCTCACAGCAGACGCATCTACAATGTTTTTTGTTGTATAAAAAGTATGGAATACAACAACATATCTGCATCGCGTGTCATTCATCATCTCGCCACTGTTATACCTCCCATGTTCTTCTTAAAACGTATTCCGTTGTTGTCGTGCACCTTTGAGTACATACACAGAACATTAACATAAATTGTTATTATTACAACGATTTTTTGAATAACAAATGTAGTCATTGTAATTGCCGAATACCCCCAAAGTGTCGATTTGACCCAAAATCTTGATCTTCAAAGTTGGGAAATACAAAGCGCATTATTATATTTCAGTAAAACAATCAATTATATACTTATTATTCAATAATTACATAAATTTTATTTTAACCCTTAAATACCTTTTTGCGTTATGATCTGCACATTTATTGAGAACTCAATGCAAAGGGCAATAACTCCACCTTAGGCATTTAACTTAAGCTACTGTTTCGTTTTATGAGACGACGACGAAACAAAAATACAAATATAATTACATCAAAGAGCGTGAATAAAGTCTATAGCTGCTGAACGAAATGTGAGCGTCTCCGTATTAAACTGCTGAACAATGATGTACGAGAAGTGGCTAAAGCGTACCACAGAACAAATTCCCGTTATTGATACGACGCAGACACACAAATGCGAGTAAAATGTAACGTACACCTCTAAGGGAGCGTTAAACCATTACAGATGTAGACAGACTTTCATTCAACCTCCTATGGGCCATACGATATGTTATGAATCTTACTTTCAAATTGAGTTTATTTATATAAGCGTCTATGATCAACGAAAATATATTCGTTTTTTTAAGGAAGATATATCGTCAGTATTTCTCCTAACAAAGAACAACTTTATTTCACCGAAGCATATTTGTCTTTGGAACCAAATATTTATCAAGTGATACTTATTTGTTAATGAACTTATTTTTCAAAAATCATGCCAAAATAAATGCAAAGTATATCCAATACCGGGCTACAAAGGGATCATAACTATTGCCAACAAAACTCGTTTAAGTTAACGAGAATATAAGGTATTCATCATATTGTAATCGCACGAATCATGACATAAAATCTTTATGCTGGACTTACAGTTCGATTCTCCGCTTCTGTTTCCAATGACGACCCACATCTTCAGACGATAAAGAGACACAACTAATTTAATATTAAGCTTGATAATAGTTCCAAGACGCGTGTTATGATGGCGGGAATATCTAATCGTTCTGATAAAGCTGCGCTAACCATCAAAAACGATTTCAGTCGCCTTTAGCTAAGCAATTTACGACAATGCAGAATTTTTTATCCACAAACAGCATTTCAGTACTCAATTTGTGTTGTACTTCTGCAACTATTGATATGTACTTGCTTACATTTAGGCATTGACCGCGAATAAGAACCGCTTCTTAACGTAAGTAAGACATATACACGAGAGCGTTTCAATAAGCCTTGTAAATGTGATGCAATCGAGCGTAAATTAATAGGTTTAAACTAATGCAATGAATCTCAAATCAATAGTAATATGCAATTAGTCATTTATTTTCCGAATTTCGTACATATGACTTAGTTTATTATCTGTACTTAGATGCACCAGACCTTCCTTCAAATAGGAAAGGTAGTTTGTATATCTCGTAAAGCAACATATTAGATTTTTAACAACATTGTGAAAAGATAAAACGCCTTTGACGATTTACATACAAGTAAACACAGTATAGCCAAAGTGCATCAGTTCAAGACAAAAACAATTTATTAACACAACTACATTGAAAAGTGTTCAAACATTATTTACAAACGTGTACGTATTAACAACAACATAACAAGAGAAAATAAGTAACAGATGGACAAGATATTAAGAGTTACATACAGTATTTATTTAAGAAGCAGAAAATGGTTGTAATTTTACCTCACGGAGTTTCAAGTTAAACGTCAATGTAACCACCCGTGTTACCACCATTAAGTGATGTGTAACTTAACAATTCCTACCTGTAAGTCCCGGGCTCGGATAGATGGTATAAAACCCGGTTTTACGGAACCCCGAAGTGTACTAGTCCTGGCAGTCACGTGGTGTAGTTGAAAGGTTCTGATGGCTTGCGCATGCACAACAGCGGCGTTGATACTCCTCGTTCAAGAATGACGTCACTTCATTGATCGCTGCCGCAACACCATCAGACTGAACAAGTAATTTGAAGCCGACATTGCAGTTGTTTTTGTATGTACATCCTTTTGTTACTGTGACGGGTTCAGCAGGCCCGTACCCAGGCACTGGACCCAGGGGCCCGGGCCCCCCCAGCTGGCTGTCGAGTAATGATTTTTTAATAATGGGCCTACTGCAAATTTTCTCACATGAAAGGGCCCACAGTACACTTACCCGCAATAAAAATGTGCAGATGTGTTTTATTGCCCCTGATACACAGGGGGATTAGCGCTAATTTACTCGCCAGTGGAGATACGCACCTATGCATTGTTTTCTTATCACCTTGTACACACATCCCCGATCTGTCAATTACCCATTGTGCTCAATGCTTCATCTTTTGATGGTGGGTGTAACACGTCTTTTGATTGGACAAGGAGAGAGAAACAGCGAATGGATGGAACTGATACAGAAGGACGTAGGTCTGAACGATAATAGTGTTTGCTCTTTTGAATTCCAACCTCCTCTAGAGGCATAGCTTATTAAACATTTCTGTGAAAACTGTCTTGTAGATGATAAACATTTTATAATGAATTTACTGACATATAACCATAGTAGTATTTTCTCTTTGAAATCAAACCTCCTCTACAGTCATACTTTATGTTACATTTGATAATAAAGGTTTTTTAGTTTCAAAGTTTGCTTTTACTACTTTATAAAGTGTAATACATTTCTGAAATCTAAAGCTTTAAACATGTGTGTGAATTTCACACCAAGCGCTCGTTGATAAAGCATGTCACGCTTTTTTTTACCATTTTTACCCCGGCACGTCACAAACTGTAACAAAATATTGGACCCCCTTCCCTAAAGTACGTCATAAACTCACACTTTCGAACATTTTTTTAATTAATACTTAATTTAAATTTAATCTAAAACTCAGTTCACTATTAAACCGTATTAAAATTTCACTTACCGGTAAAAAAACTTTCACATTACAGGCTTTTATAACTGTTGGGTTGTTACGATGAGCAGTATGAATATTTATCCACGTGTTAACCTCTAATAAAAACGAAATTATATTTTTGATTTTCTTTCAACCCTTTACTAACTAAAAATGGAACAGTCCAATTATTTCGTCATTGAAATCTGTGAGGAGGTTGTGCCTATTGAATAAGCCGGCCCAGCCAAGTTGCTTATTAAACATTCGAACAACAGAATCAGGAGATACGCAATTCGTCTTATTTTGACATAAAACTATTTCAAATGTTTCACAAATTTGTGAAAATTATTTTTAAATTCTACTAAAGAAATAATAAATAAATTATACAATTTTTTTAAATACCGGTAAATGTGTGACATCACACATGGCCTGACTCCCCTCCCCCATGTCACAAACTGTCACTTTCTTACTCACCCTCCCTCACCTGGAGCGTGAATACTTTATGGACGGCCCGTAATGGTTAAAGCTTTAGACTTCAGAAAGGTGCTGATTTACTTGTTATATATCCATAAATTTATAACACAACATATGTTTCTATATGCATTAAAATTCACCTTGAACAGTGCCTAATAAAAAATATATATTCGGGAGGGGCAACCCCTCCCGCACCCTCCCCGTTTGGGCCTCCCCCAGTCAACATTTCCTGGGTACGGCCCTGGGTTGACCGCAGAACGCGCACTCAACAATCTTGTAAAAGAAGCAGTAGCAAATCGAAAGAATGCTGAAGAAATGCATGTTCACAACATGTGTCGTCCTGAATGAAGTTTTTGGATTGTTTGCAAAGATTGCACAGGAAGATAAAATCCCGATTCATCAAATTTATTACTCCTTGTAAAGCTTTATCTGCTATATTTCTGCCTTTGATTGTTTCATGCAATGACAGAGATTGTATATAATCAGAAGTGGTTGTTTAAAGACGCTATTGCAATATCAGGACAGCTTGGAAATATATATTAGCCTCGTCAATAAATAATAATGACTGGACTGCAAAGTGATAAATGTTTGAAAATGACGAACATTTGTACAATCTAGCAGTGTAATACATCAATGTCGATTATAAATGAGTCAGTTTTTATTGTCAACTACCACTCGTTGTCACGAAGTTTTATTTTTTCACAATTTTGTCAACCACTTATATGTTGCATTACTAGATATAAAAAACTACTTTTCCTATTTCAAACAAGCACTAGTGATGGAAGGTCTGGTACATTTGTGCAAAGATAATAAACTAACGATATACGTACGAAATTGACGGATTCGGCCATTAAAATAACTGTACTTGTTTTTAAATAAATCGTTGCGATGATAATACGTTTTGTTAATGTTCTGTTAATGTACACACATTTGCGTGAAAACAACGGTAGACTTTTCAAGAAGTACATCGTTCGCTTTACTCATAATCGGTAATTGGAGGTATAACAGTGGCGCGATGATTAATGGCACTCGTTGCAGTAAATGCTACTGTATTCCATAAGTTTTATACAAGAAACACCATGCCCAGTATACTTTGTACTATTATATTTCACTGTTTTGATCTTTACGTCTTCGGTAATATTTATATGTATTTAACTGGCAATACACTAGGAATATCGTTATATGAGAATGCCGTCATCATGATCATTGTAGATGTGCCGACCGTTAGCATGCCTTATAAAATCCACAAATAGATTCTTTTATTGAAGGGACAGCTGTGATGTACGTGAGTTTCTTCCACAATTTACATCAAAGCAATAATCAGGATGTCAATATTTCTTATTACAAATTTAGATTGGTGAGCTATACAAGGGTTCTACAATTAAATTAGCTTAACCAAAAGCAGTTCACACATCATTGAAAGTTTTTAAAATAGATAATAAGCAGACACTCCATGATAAAAGTTATTGTTAGTTAAGTATTTGACATATATATATATATTATAAAAATAGTTTGAGGCTTACTTCATACTTTTGAGTGCATTTTATTTTAACCGTATCGGAAAATGTACAGAGATGTTCAGACCGACCTGGAAAATTGATAATGATCTTAGACACGATTATCGATAACGAACTTTTATCTCAATATACGTCTCAATCTGCATGAAAAATATGGCAGATGAATGAGAACATACTAATTTTGAAGTTTTAAACTGTTCAATTTCTATTGTTTCGATAGTGTGGAACACACAGACACACAATAATAAGATTGCTAGAATCGATTCTTCGGTTGGTTTTGTAAGGAGGTTATTCTTGATATGTACCGAATTAGAGTCAATACAGACATGTAGAAATAACGAAACAACATCACTACACATTTTAAACGAATTGCGTCTCACTAGGCATTTGATATAACAAATTATTAAAGGTTTTTGTTGAAACTGCTAAAAAAAAGTCTATTTTATAATGTTGGCTCTATAATGTTGCCTGAACGGAGGAGAGTGTAAGAAAAATGGTTCAACATTTATTTATCCAATCAAGTACCTTCTCGATTTCATTTTTTTAATAATATATAAAAAGCTTTTGCTGCACATATTGTAGAAATCATACATTTAACGCATATCAGAAATACTTAAATAAATTCAAAACACATATTAACAGTGTAACCTTATAAAAACCCGTTTTGTTGTTAAACAGGCATGCACTCTTGGAATACTGGTATTTGCTTTGTTTCCTCACGCACCGCTTCTGACAGAACAAAAACTATCAAACTGCTAATAATCAATTAATTTTCATACCACTTAATTGTCGATACATTGCAACATAAAAAAACACTATTTATCATTGCATTTAAGCGGTTCAAACTCGTTTGGAAAATTCATCGATCTTTATCATTTTACAAGTTGTCATTTAATACAACACAAGTTATTTGCTCAATCCTACATAACCATCCGATAAAGTTTCCTTTAAATTAATGAGTAAATATTTTGTAAGAGTAAAATCAATGCTTTAACTCATGTACTTTTTCTCCGCAGCTGAACAATTAATGTTTAACAAATTATTGTTTTCCACAAATCCAATCGTTTCAAGTTTCACAGCAAAGGAAACACATAACATACTTTATAATCGTTTGCTTAAATAATGGTTCAAGTTACTTTGGTTTGTTATCAGGCATCATAATTAAATACATCCATTGCATTAAATCTACGGTTTATTTATTACGAAACGTCGGATCGTCGTCGTACTAGTCAAATGGAAACCAAAAAAAACACAACAACAACACAAAACGAGATTATTCACATCGCCATATTCTAAAATGTGCAGACGTCAATGCTGTGCGCAAATATCGACACTGTTGAATAGTTACCAATAGTGGTATTTCCATTATCTACAACAGTTACACATTCATATTGTTGTTGATTGTTTTGGAAAAAAATATTTGTATAAGTGCAAGTTATAAAGCTATCGACTTTGTTTAAATTATTAAAATATCTAATCAAAATCAAGTGTCAATTTTATATTTTAAACTGCAATTTGCACATGACATGTAGCATTCAATTTAGTTTCAAGTCAAACATAGGCCCAAAACAATTACCATCCCAAAATTTCGTAAATAGTCTACTGTTGTTTTGCATTTATTAAATAATGAAGTTACAAATGATAATTCACTAGGTACATTAATTTACGACATGGGGAAAATACTTGATTTCGATTTGTTATTATTTTGTCACTTTTCAATCATAGCGACATTCAATTAATTCCCAAAATGCATTAACATGTTTTCTGATGC
Source organism: Dreissena polymorpha (assembly GCF_020536995.1). Lineage (NCBI taxonomy): Eukaryota > Metazoa > Mollusca > Bivalvia > Myida > Dreissenidae > Dreissena > Dreissena polymorpha. Next base: position 25,015,050 of record NC_068359.1, on the reverse strand, counting down.
CGACTATAATTTGTTAAAAAATGGATAACTCAAACTTTTTCGACACGGAATTGTCAAATCGGTTGCAACATCAAATGCGTTGCATTTAAAACACAAAGGTGGCGATCCCAATGTTATTCATTGTATGTTTATATTTGGGGTTCTATTAGAAAAGGAGTGGATGGATAAATGGCTGCTCTACAATTGTGATTGAGTTCATGGAGTGTCATTGTCTTTGATATTAAATACTAAAACAACTTGATCTTCACTATGTTCGTGCAGTGGAACATATAATCGTACAAAACGTTATACTAATAACCATAATAATAACAATAATTATTATTAGTTTATATTATTATTATTATTATCATCATTTGCAATGTATTAAAATCATAGTTGTTTAAAGGTAACTTAAAAACCAATAATCAGCAAAACTGTCGAATAAAATATTGCATATGTGTTTATCCACATCCTCATATTTAATCAAATATTTACAATTGATTTATTTGTTAAACATTTTAAAAACCTAAATTATTTAGACTCATTATTGTCCCGATACAAGTTCCCGCGCATAAGATAAAAAATAGAATAAAATCTTGCTCTGTAAATGTGATCATACTGATAGGCGGGAATAAAGTCTAACGAGAATTAATTCTGTAACCGTCTAAATTGCGCTCTTATTCTAATTACACTTTTGAGATGGATATTAAATTATGTTTCGTCGGTTTGTTTAGCAGTTTACGAATTTTGTTGACGATGTTTGCGGTTTTGCTGATATTATGCCACCATGGTTTGCATGCAAACAAATGATGATACAGATGTGTAAAGTAGAAAATGTAACATAAGTTCCAGATAGATAAATAAAATTTAACACTAAAGTGTTATTATTTGCCACATTTCGGATTGGTAGACTGATTGCGAGATGATTAACGCCGTGTTATTGAACCCATAGCGAAGTAAATGTGGATGTTTTTCCGACAATATAAGTATGGCACTACACACAATGCCTATTATACAGACATGGCCATTGCGTGTATCACATTCATTAATAGAAATAATGCCAAACTAATTGAATATATCCAATCTGTACATTAAAAGTGGTACTGTTACTGACACGTGTTTCCGTTGAAAGAAACGCTATTTTATCGAATCACGTTTGGTTGATTTTTTACGCATACACTTAAATACCTTTTAAAACATAGCTATTGTTAAGAGATAAATACAACCGACACAAGGTATCGATCGTCATACCACTCAATGTTATTTACATTGTAATTGAAATTCAATGACAAAGCTTCAAAAGCCTTTAAAGTATTGATCAATTTACATCAATGTAAACGTTTTGTCACGTGTCGTTATAAATATATCAAGAATTGATAAGCATATGCAGTCCGGTAAGATTTACTTAACAGTAAACGGTTAGGCAAAGGTTAAAGTAAAATCAAATTAACCCGGTCTAGAACAAGTTTTAAATGCTTTTGAAAATGTTCATTTGTGAACAGTTGAGCAATCAGTGTGTACCGGTTATCTTATTCCAGAAATTAAATCATTTCACGCTATACAACACAGGAATACGAGCGCAATATGTAATCGTTTTATTGGGAAAAAAAAACTCCGAGTTTCTTTTTATCAGGACTCATACGTAAATACATTAAGGAAATAAAAATCTGCACCCGAATAATTATGAGACTTGGTTATAGTCAATTGCCTTAATGTAAAATCCTCAAATATGGTTACCGCTTGATTTCATTTCCGATATTTTATTTAGTACATCTTCAGTGAGGTCGATGATTAAGCGTCATTTCCATTCTTAGCATGTACACTAAATGCAAAGCTGAAATAACGTAACGAAAATAGAAAATATTGTAACTATAATTGCAAATATTTTCAATCAGTAATTCTCAACGTAATCGTGTATTTTGGTAGTTGTAAATACCATAAGGCAAGTTGAAAATAATGGACACATTTGCTGACATTGTAACCAAACTATCAAACTTGTATCCGAACCGGGCGACAGTTTGCTGTTTACTTGCGGGTAATTAAACACATTCTAACATACTGTTTATAGCATATGTAACTGAATTTAGGCACAAACACACAATGCAATAAGTAGCTGTTTACTTGAAGATCTTTCTACTGGTGTTTTGATTATCCTAAATTGATAATTAAATCGTAAGTATTTAACAAGGCTGAATTATTATCAATATTGTTCAATAAAACCTGACTTTATCGATTCGCTTACGATGTATAAGTTGTCATTCATTGTTAATTCATTCATTGCCGGCAAATGGAAGCCTTAAAGTAAATACTAGAGCGAGGTCTCGTTCATGGATGCCAATATTAAATAAATGGATTATTTCTCCGACGTAGTTCGACGGAGAATTATTTCTATAATTTTGATATTGAAATTCATCTTTATCTAGTGAATTTCATTATTGTTGCATCATTTATAACGTTTGAAGAGTAAATATGGTAATTAAATATTTTTATGAAACAAATTTGATTGACATGTGAATTTTATTTTATTGTTTTGTCATATACATGAAACGAGCAAACAGAAAACGGAATACAAAATTAAACATTGCATATTCAAGGTTCTGCTAGAGTAAAAATGTACACATTTACCTCAAACTATATTGCATACATATATAACATTGCCTTAACATGAACACATAAGTACATGTAACCGAATGTTGGTATTAAATAAGTATTAGTGGAACTAAAACAGCAATGCAATCAAAGTAAGCGTTAATGCATTAATTTTGTTTTTTAACTCTAAATCTAAGTCATATTCTGACACAGGCAATCTTCAGACGACTGATACAAAGTTTTATTGAAATATGGTCTTCAAACACGTGGTGTAAGACAAGTACAAGCAAGTTCTAAGCAGTGATATCGATACTTATTTCACATCGTCTATTACGTGTGGGAAACGGAAGAAATACGTCATACATGACCTCACAGTCATGTTACAAAATGCAACGTGGAATGTTGTACAAGGAATTTTAAACGACTTTCGTACGTGCTAGAACACATGAAGCAAGTATAGACTATGGTGTATGTTTACAATTAAAAAAATAAAGTTGCAGAATAGCGTTTAGTGCTTTCCATTATTCATTCGAAAACAAATCAGTCTTCTTTAAAAACTTGTTGGACCATTAAACCTGTAAAAGTTCTCTGATAAAAATTGCCTGTATAAAATTGATCATTAGCTTCCTTTCAGCAGGTTTAAGTTTATCAATAAATAAATAACAATGGTATGGTTCTAGTTGATGTTGCGTATAGTCATTGTTTTGGTTTCACACCGACTATTCTATAAGTGCAGTAAGATTTTATGATACCATGCCACCGAAATGTAATGTCAATAATGGGCAATAAGTTTTAATGCTTGTCAATATATTGCCTTTCAATAATTTTTCTCCGGACATTGATTCGGCAACTGTTGACACAGTAAACCATTCACAATTCAGTAAGTTCTTCTTACCATTAGCCTCCATCTGATTTCCTTATAATATAAAATAGAAACTACACAAAGACCTTGGGTTTTCTTATAAAAAGCTTCTTTTTTATTTTTAGTAAATCCATTTTAATATAGCGGGAAACCAAATCGATCAATCGGAGTGGGTGTTAGTTCGTGTTTTAACATAAACTAGTAAATCAAAAATAAGCGAAAATGTATTGACATTAACTATGCTCTATCAATAATTGCATTTTGTATGCACTGTTTTCATATTTTATCGGGAATGTTTTCCCTTTTTGTCTGGATAGAACACATGGGGATTTATTTAAATGTATTTAATTTTAAATTTCAATGAGCGATTTGTTGTTTAAACCACACATTCTGTTTTAAAATAATACGCTCTGTCTGCTTCAGTATTGTTTGAACATTTTCAAATCAATATCAACATACACTCAAATACTATAAAAATAAAACAATTACTGTTGAACTGTACTGGTTTAGCTTTTAACGATTAGTTTTTTATGGCGCGTGTGTCTGTTATCGTTATAATGAGCGTCTTTATAACATTGAAATGAGATTTGTACAATTGTTTTACTTATTTCAGATTTTTTGTGTCACATTTTAAAATGTTGGATTGCTTGTGTATGCCTCGTTCAGGACATGAAACTTATTACAACTTAAATGTAATCACAATGACTCTAAGGACTCGACATTATATGACGTGTACTTATACGATATTTTCCCCGATTTCTGGACATTGTACTACATGCAATTATACAGTATAGTTCAAGTATGTAGGTATTAAACTCTGATCGAATTGTTTTGTACTGTTTAAGTTTACGTAGAGTGTCAATGGGCTATTATATTAGAGTTTTGTGGAAGTTCGTCGGTCAGTTATTTTACTTGTGGTTATCATTTAATTTTCTTTCAAATCAGAAAACACTCTTTTCTACTAGTAATTTTGAAGTGATAATCCAGTGTGAATCGCGATGCATATCTCTCGAATTGCAAACGATAGCGTACTTTTGTAAATATCAATTAGGCGTGAAGAACATACGTAGAACATACGCAGGCAATGGTAATTGTTTCATACTAACGTTTACATTATTTACGTGATTTTGCCTTAATATTTTATGTAATTAAATCACGGTATAATTTTAACATGTATTCGACTATCATATATTAAATCACACATACAGATTTTCCAGATAAATGTTGAAGACATGTAGTGATACGCAAATGGTATTTGTATGAATGCCATTTGTTTTTATGTACAAACGTTGGATTTCACATTCATCATTTATGTTATAAGATGACAGTATTTCAACAATATAATTTAATGACACATACTATAAGCGGAACTTTTTATGTCAACAACACATGTTCATAAAAGTTCTTTACGAATTGCTAGGTAAAGCACACAACCACTTAAACATGTTTTGCAACGTTTTTCTTCAAGTGGATTACTAGATGGTATCGGATGACATAAATCAAGCACGTAAAATATTTTGTGACAACGGTCTCCTCACGTTATTGCGCTTTATGTAGTATAATTGGTAGTGTTTGTGTTGTAGTTAATACTGTAAGCAATGATAAAAGGCAGATGGATGTCTTAGATAAAGAAAAGAAGAAAAACATAACTGCAATCGAGCGAAATGCTAAGTTATGAAAACTACGCATGATAACGCTAGCAGCTAAGATGATTTAACACTGTAGTTAAAAACTTGCCACTGCAATAAACTCTAGTCGAATAACATTTCTTATATATTGTAATACTCAGAGTTCTGCTATTTGATGTTGAGATACATTTCCTAATCGTTGTTCACAGAAAATAGTGAATAAATATTCAATGAACAGACGCAAGGCAAGTAGGTAGGCAAGTAGGTAAGTTGTTAATGTTTTATATTTGGAAACTCCTCGTTTGAAGGTTTATGAGCAATTGAAACAATTATATACCGTAACAAGATATAATTATTACAACTTTCAAAAACACCTCCTAAGATAAAGACTGCACAATGTTAACTAAGTACAATGATGTGTTCTGGTAGAGACGAAACATTCATTACTACAATGTACGCATACGTATGCAAATACAACAACAACTCAATGTTCAAACAATTTTGCCTTTTTATTTGTTTTGTTAACATTAATTTTTGACATACTTATTCAATTAAACACGTAGAAATATTAAACAAGTCTAAATTATTACTGCAAACTTTACGCGTATATGTTTGTCAGCCTATTTGTTTTCCACATTTTTACATAACTTTATATCGCCCAGTTCATGCGATTTATTTTTCTCACATATTTTCCAACACTTGTTATGCACATTCACTTCTTTCGATGTTTTAAAGAAAATTGTCTCATATTGTCTTAATTTTCTGTTGACGTTGTAATGTTTAATGTAGTTAAACAGGTATTTGATGTTTAGTTTTAATTTATGTAACACACGATTTCAGACAGAGCTATATCGTAGATTTATAAAAGAAGTAAACATAATTGTATTGTGTGTGTAATGATAAGCGAATAGATCTATACAGCCTGATTTTATAAACGTACACTAATTTGAGTTATAGGGATAATATAACTCCAGTAAGGTTATATGCAGAGAAATTCCTTCAAGTTTTGTATTAAAGGGATGTTACCAGCCGCCAGTATAACACATGGTAATACATATAACACAACGATGAGAAGACAACTGATTTAAGATTTGGTTACCTCTTTGGAAAGGTCATTGCAAAACGTTGGGGCTTTAAAATACGCATCAGTTTATCTGACATTGAATTCATATGCAAATTCAATAAACATACGAATAATAACAATTCATAGAATCTTATTTTTTTGTTTCAAGTTAGCCTGCAAATTAAGATTGAGAATAAACATTCGTTTAATGTATCTAAGCATTTGAGTAAGTATAAAAAAAACTGTACGTGTTTGCTTTGTATTAATAAACGTATATTATTTAGTATATAGACAAACAACATGTAAATTAATAAAGTTTAATTCACATAAATAATTCACGTTATCTAAATTGTTAGAGCAGCACCATGTAAAGTATACTCCAGTTCTCTGTACTTAAAATTATAGCGTCAATGTGCGGTTTCCGTATAAAAAGTTACCGAAATATAACCATCAATAACTATTATTTCCATTGTATGAATTACCTATTCCTATGACAAACGCATCTTTGGCTGACATTTTGCGAAGCTAAAACGACGAGTAATTTCCTAAGTAGGCGCGCCTGAATTTGTTGTGGTTTCCTTTAGAAAATCGGTTTTTCAATAAACGACATTTGGTTTCTGTCAGATTTCAAGTGTTTAGATAAAGATAAATATGTATTTGAATCTCTTAGCATGCAAAGACACAATATTCTTAACGTATGGCGTTCCATTATCTATGATCTGAAAGAGTTCGTAGGGTTTTTTTATAAAACGTCAGTGGCCTTGTACTATGGTTATAGTTTATACCTTTATACCCGTTATGTGCGTAAATGCATTTCCATACACAACAATTTATAACAATTTAATATTTTGTAGTTATACCGAACAATCCTTTTAAAACAATGTCAGTATCCTCTGATTAAGATGGGCAAAACATAAGCGTTGAAAAACCTTACAAAATGGACAAACTCGCTAGTAACATAACACAAACACAATAGACACGGCTAAACACAAGGCTTATCAAAAATAATAAGGTACAGAACAATTTTACATGGAAAACACAAATTCACTAAGCACAGCATACACTGATGTAAACCTTGTATACCCGTGAGACTTTCACGTGCGCTCTAAAGAACTTTTAGGTCACCCTCAAGACTTTCACGAGCTAAAGCCATCACGTGTCCCATTAGGACATTGCCGGAAACCCTAAGACTTGTATGTGCACATTTTAGATTTTTGCGTTTGCTCAAGAAATATATGTGCAGCATAATGATCTTTATGTGCACCTTAATTACATAATGGAGCACCCTTTACACCTTACTGTGCACCCTACATACCTTTATGTGCGGCCTAAGATTAACAATTTCAAGATTAACACAAAGACTTTAGAGTGCGCCCTAAGAACCTTCACGTTCACCCTTCAGACCTTTACTTGCATCATGCAATTTAACCTTTTATGATCTTCTTGAAACATGAATATTGAAAGTATTTTGAACTTAATTTTTCAATTATTTCATATGTACGGACGTTGAAATTGCATTACAAAAATACGAATTTTATTTAGTGTATTTCATAGAATATCTTTTGTTCATAAATTGATTTTGTTTTAAAGCAGTATCATTACATAGAGGATATTTGTTGGATTCGGTGGATTATCACTTTTAATTCACGAGTGATCAGAGAAAATAATGTTTTCACGAGTGGCGCAGCCACGAGTGAAAATATATATTTTATATGATCACGAGTGAATTAAAATCGATAATCCACCGAACCCAACAAATTTTCTTTTTATTTTAAGCTTTTTTCACAGTTTATATACATTGTTAAAGAGTTTAACTAAAGAATTTCGCTGGGAAAATGACGTCATTTCGTCAAAAAAATGACGTCATTTAACATAAACAGTGAAAATTATCGATAATTTTCACTGATAATTTTCATTGTTTAAAACAGTGAAATTATCAGTTTTAATTCACTGATATTTCTCTATAAACCACCGGAAAGCATAAAATAAATCTTTCTTATTATTTATACCTCAATACTTGCGAATAAAATATGTTTTGCTTGGTGGGATCATTCTAATAAGAAATAACTGAAAACATACCCAATATTACACAATGTGTATATTGTAAAACTAATACAAATTGTTTGATTTTCATTATTAAACTAATCAAGAGGAGTATGATTTTGTAGTATACATAATTGTGGCTTCTCTAAAATGTGAATGTTTTTGTATCAGTTCAAATATGTCATTAGATTCCTGTTGTATGCAACTGTCAACAATGGCTTCGTATAACGCATGATCTGGATTTGTTCACGGTTAAAATGAGCTTGGGTGGTATAGGGCAATGGTTGTATAATACTAATAGTCGTGCCTTTATGTCACAAGTCGTGAGAAATAATGAATTGTCGTTTTCCAAAAAAGATACTTCATTACTCAGTTCTTGTCTAATTCACCGTATTTGGGGCGAAATGTGCAATTTGTCGATTCCAAATCCTAAGATACATAAAAGGTATTTAACGTTTTCTATTGTTTAAATTTACAAAGGTATTCATACACTTTATTGTTATCACTGATCCAGGTTATTGTTTATTTAAGCTCATATGAGTTCGATATATTCTTATTTTGTCGTACATATTTAATGTGTCTACCATATTTAGCGAATAAAATTGCAAGGACAAAGCTAACTGAATATTAGAAGACGTATGGTATTTATAGTAAAATTCCTTAAGAAACACACACCTACCATAAAATCAATGAGCTAAGCATAAATATACACAAGCAACCAATATGATTGTTTTACTGACTGATTTAAGTTTAACAAGTTTAATAAAGATAATGTGTTGATGTGCATAGGCACGAACACTTTGATCGTACGACCGTATATATTACATCATATGGAGCCCAGAAAACAAATATAATTAAACACCTTCTGCAACAAAAACACTACAATGTATTACACATTTGGTGTAAATAGCAATCCTTAGCTATCAATTATCTTCTCCGTATTTTCATTTCCGAACTTGCTTTCGAATAGCCAGAGCCAAGCCAAGTATACCATCTTAGTCCTCTTTCATATCCTCCTGTATTGTCTCCACCATAAGGCCCATTTAAATCTGAGTAGCTGCATGAATTGTACCACCACGCACTTTTCAAATGCGTAGCGCAGTTCTCAGAATACAAATCATTATCACGATCTTTAACTGTGAACGCCATGTTGTTTGAATACGACATACTATCGCCCGCAGTTCCGCTATAATTTGCGACCGACAATCTGTACAAATCATTCTCCCCTGCAACTGCAAACTGTTGATATGACGCGTATGCGGTTGCCCCTCCGACTGCTGTCAAATCAACTCGTAGTCTGTAATCCCCTGAACCTGTAAGTGCAAAGATGTTCTCATTTCCGAGCCAGAAGTTCTGTTCATCGCCGAACCCGGCCTTGTATTCGGCCCAAGTTTTGTAGAAGTCGCTGGCGGACACCCGTCTCTGTATTACCGTCCACCCTCCTCCATCCTTCACCATGTCACAACGGACCTGTACGCAAAAGAGACACATTATACGTTAAAATGACTCCGGAATCTCAATGGAACTTAGTGTAATATACTATATATTATACTAACAATTGAGATCGAGGCATGCCTGTCCATCCGATATTGATATATTAGCAACATAAATTAAACGTGTTCATGTATAAAATCATGCCTATGCTATGCGTATAGTCTTGCCTTAGGCGGATTCTAGGCTCTAGATTTTTTTAAACATTCCGCTTTTGTGTTCATTCTTCAACTTCCATTAAGTAAATAGTAGATGTTGTCAGGCGCTTAAACATCATTTATTAATGTGTGACTTACCTGAAATGTAACGCCCGGGCTCGGATAGATGGTATAAACCCCGGTATCACGGAACCCCGAAATGTACCAGTCCTGACAGTCACGTGGCGTAGCGGAAAGGTTCTGATAGTTTGCGCATACCCAACAACGGCGTTTATACTCGGCGTTCAAGAATGACGAAACTTCCTTCATCGCTGCCGCAGCATCTTCAGACAGAACAAGTGATTTGAATCCGGCGTTGCAGTTGTGTTTTTCTATACATCCTTTTGTTACTGTGACGGGTTGTTGGCAGAATGCGCAATCGACATTATGGTAAAAGAAACAACAGCAAATCGAAAGAAAGCCGATTAACTGCATTTCAACCCTATTTGTCGTCTGGAATGAAGTTTGCCGATAGCTTACAAAGTTTGTACATTTTAATCATATTGCGAAGTAGAAAATTTATGACTTATTCAAAAGCTTTAACTTAATATACATTTTTGCTTTCAATCGATCATTACATGCATGCACAGATACTGTAAATATTCTGGAGTGGTTGTTTTGAAGAGGCACTGAGAGTATTATGACCGTTTGAGGAGACATAAGCCCCAGTCAATAAATAATGACACTATAAATTGTTATCTGCAATTTTGAAAATACTCAAAACGTTGTATACTCTAATCTATCAAGGTAATAAATCCTCTTCGGATATAATTGTCGCGAATGGATACATGTATAACTCAATTTTATTTTACGAGTTTGTTCAATTCTACTAGATAAATAATTATGTAATAAATGTTTTCAAAGTATTAGTGGTGAAGGCAAATAGATAATACACTATAGTTAAGTGGGAAATAGAAATAACTCATTGCATACTAATTTTTATATTTGATTTGATATTGATTGATTTAATCCTACGTCTTGTCAAATCTTGTGAACGAGTTATTTGTGCTGCTTGCGACATAAATAAAAAGACACACATGTCATATTAGTGCAATCGACTACATAAATTAAATTTGTGACCAAACGTTTATGCATTACCGGTAACGGTTTAATAAAAGGCGGTTGAACTTGTTGTTTGTTTCTTCGAAATTTAATAAGAACAATTAGACATTTCATCCATGATAACATGTGTCTGGGAACAATTATCTGGATATATACTACGCTTCTTTTTTTCTTTTTTATCGTCGGAAGAGTGTGCGTTGTCATAGGCAACTGCAACGGCGCATATGACTAAGAGCACATGAGTACTGGTTTTGCAATTATTAAATAATGAAGTTACAAATTATAATTTACCAAGTACACTAATTTACGACATGGGTAACATATCTGAGTTGTCAGTATATTGTCAGTTGTCAATTTTAGCAACATTCAATTAATTCCCAAAATGCATTAACATGTTTTCTGATGCCAACTAGAATTTGTTAAAAAATGGATAACTCAAATTGTTTCGACACGGCATTGTCGAATCAGTCGAAACCCCGAAGGCGGTGATCCAATGTTATTTATTGTATGTTTATATTTGGGGCTCTGTTAAAAAAAGGAGTGGATAAGATTAAGGTTTGCTCTAAAATGGTGATTAAATTCATGGAGTGTCATTGTCTGCGATATTAAATAAATACTAAAACAACTTGATCTTCATTATGTTCGTGCCGTGGAACATATAACCGTTCAACCGTTATACTAATAACCGCAATTGTTATTATTATTAGTTTATTTTTTATAATTATCATACTTTGCAATATATTTAAATGATATAGTTTTTTAAGGTTACTTAAAAAACAATAATCAGCAAACATGGCGATTAAAATATTGGATATGTGTTTATCGACTTCCTTATAGGTAATCAAATATTTGCAAATGATTTATTTGTTAAACATTTTAAAAACAGAAATTATTAAGACTAATTTTGGTCCAGAAACAAGTTCCCACGCATAAGATAAATATAGAATAACATCTTGCTTTTTAAATGTAAAAAAACTGATAGGCGGGCTTAAAGTCTCACGAGAATTAACTCTCTAACCGCCGAAATCGCGTTGTTTTTCTATTTACACTTTTGATATGGATATTAAATTATGTTTCCTCGAATTGTTTTGCAGTTTCTCGAATTTTGTAGACGGTGTTTGCGGGTTCGCTGATAATTTGACCACCATGCTATGCATGCAAAAACAAAATGATGATACAGATGTGTAAAGAAGAAATTGTGACATATGTTCCAGATAGGTAAGTGACATGAATGCTAAATTGTTTTTATTTACCACATGCGAGATGATTAACGCCGTGTTATTCAACCCATAGTGAAGTAAATGGGGATGCATTTCCGACGTTATAAGTATGGTACTACAAACACTGCCTTTAGTTTATATATTATAGTTTGAAATGAATGTTGTTTATATATAGTAAATAAATTATATGTTAACGTAATGATGGTAAACCTGCTGAAAACCTAGAAGTGGATGTACATTATTATAAAGGCGTGGCCAGTTCGTGTCTCACGTTCATCAATAGCATTAATACAATGATGTCAGCGCTTAGAACCATTTCGGGAACATGTTCAGATACATACAAATCTGGATAATTAATTATAAACAGTCAATCTGTTTTCTGCCTCTGCTTTATATATGCGTATATATGCGTCAAATGCTTGATGAAATATATTTATGTGTTGAACAAAAACAAAAACCGCATTGTCGTAAACTGTTTAAATACAGGCGCCTAAAATCGTGTGTTGATGGTTTAGCGGATATTCCCGCCATCAAAACACACGTTTCGTGTTGTCTCTTTATCGTGGGTTGTCATGGAAAAATGCAGCACCAAATCACATTGGGAGATTAGCATTAGGATTTTATGTCATGATTCGTGCAATTAAAACATTAGTTATACCTTATATTCTAATTGAATTAAACGGGTTTTGTTGGCAATAGTCCTAATCCATGTGGAGCCGTGAATTGCAGATAATATGTTTTTATTTTTGCATGTTTACTGAATAATTTAATTAACATCAGTATCACTAGATTAATATATCGTTGCAAAGAAAACATGCATAGTTGAAATAAAGTTCTGCTTTGTTTAGGAGAAATACCGGCGATATACCTTTATTTTTTTTAAATGTTAATTTTTTTGTTGATCATAGAAGCTTATATAAATATACTTAATTTGAAAGTAAGATTCATAAAATATCTTATGACCCATCGGACGTTGAATGAAGGTCTGTCTAAATCTGTAATGGTTAAACGATCTCTCAGAGGTTTACGTTACACTTTACTCGCATTTGTGTGCCTGCGTCGTATCAATATTGGTAATGTTTTCTGTGGTACATACGCTTTGGCCAATACTCGCACATCATTGTTCAGCAGTTTAATACCGAGACACTCACATTTCGTTCAGCAGCTATCGAAATGATTTATAATGATATACGCTCTTTTACATAATAATATTTATATTTTTGTTTCGCCGTCGTCTCATAAAACGAAACCGTAGCTAAAGTTTAGTGCCTAAAGTAGAGTTATTGCCCATTGTATTGAGTTCTCTATAGATGTGCAGATCATAACTGTTAAAGAATTCAAAGATTAAAATGAAAATGTATGTAATGATTGTAGGCTTAGTATACAATTGATTGTTATATCGAAATATAATAATGAGATTTGTTTTTCCAACATTTTGTAGATCAAGATTATGGGTCAAGGCGACACTTTAGGGGTATTCGGCAATTTGAATTCCTTTTTTTAAATAACCGTTGCGATGATAACAATTTTTGTTTTTGTTCTGTTTATTTACAAAAATGTGCACGACAACAACTTTATAAGAAGAACATGGGAGGTATAACAGTGTCGAGATGATGAACAACACAGTTGCAGAAATGTTGCTTTATTCCATACGTTTTATAAAACAAACAACAAGCCCAAAATATTTTGTACTACCATATTTTCATATTGTATCTTTATGTTGTCGGTAATATTTATATGTATATCATGGCCATTAACTAGCGATATCATTACATAAGAATGTCGCCATCATGATAATTGTAGATGTGTCGACTGCGAGAAGAATTGATAAAATCCACAAAAATAGGTTTAATTGAAAGGAGAGCTGTGATGTTCGTTAATTTCTTGAACAATTTACATCAAAGCAATAATAAGGGTGTCAATCTTTCTTGTTAAAATGTAGATTAATGAGCTACTTCAAGTTAATACCATTGAATTGGCTTAACCAAACGCAGTTCACACATCATTGAAAGCTCTTAAAAACATTATAGGCAAACAGTTAATGATAATAGTAATTGTTAGTTAACTTCTTGAAACATATATGTCTAAGAAAAAATAGTTTGAGGTTTACTTCATACTTTTGATGTCATTTCATTTTAACAATTTTGGAAAATGTACAGTGATCTTCAGACCTGTAAAATTGATAATGATTTTAGACCCGATTATCGATAATGAATTTAATCTCAATATAAGTTTCCATCCGAATGATAAAATAGGGCAGATGCATGAGAACATACTAATTTTGAAGTTTTAAACTGTTCATTTTCTCTTGTCTCGATAGTTTGGAACACACAAACACACACTAATACAATTGTGTTAGAATCGATCCTCCGGTTGGTTTTGTAAGGAGGTTATAATAGATACGAACCAGATTAGAGTCAATACAGACGTGTAAATATAACGAAACAACATAACTACACATTTCAAACGAATTGCGCCAAACTAGGCGTATAACAAATCATAAAAGGTTTTCGTTGAAACTGTTTCCTACTTTTAAATGTTGCCTCTAAAATGTTGCCTAAACGGAAGAGAATGTACGAACAATGGTTCAATATTTATTTATCCAATCAAGTATCTTCTCCATTTCATTATTTTAATTATATATGAAAAAGCTTTTGTTGCGCATGTTGTAGAAATCATACATTTAACGCATATCAGAAAAACTCAAATAAATACATACGTCATATTAACAGTGTAACCTTTTAAAAACCCGTTTAGTTGTTAAAAAGACACGTACTCTTGGAATATTGGTATTTGCTTTGTTTCCTCGCGCACCGCTTCTGACACAACAAAACTACACAACTGCTAATAATCAATTATTTTCATAAAACTTAATTGTCGATACATTTCAACATAATAACAATATTTATCGTTGCATTTAAGCGGTTCAAATTCCTTTGGAAAATTAATCAATCTTCATCATTTTAAAAGTTGTTATTGAAAACAGCACAATTTGTTTGCTCAATCCTACATAACAATCCGATAAAGTTTCCTTTTAATTAATGAGTAAATATTTTTTTTAAGAAAAAATCAAGGCTTTCAATCACTTATGTACTTTTGTCCGAAGCTGAACAATTAATGTTTAAACAATTATTGTTTTCCAGAATTCCAATCGTTTCAAGTTTCACAGCAAAAGAAACACGTAACATACTTTATAATCGTTTGCTTAAATAATGATTCAAGTTACTTTGGTTAGTTATCAGGCATCATAATTAAATACATCCATGGCATTAAATCTATGGTTTATTTATTACGAAACGTCGGATCGTCGTCGTTCTAGTCAAATGAAAAAAAAAAAAAAAAAACAACACAAAACGAGATTATTCACATCGCCATATCCTAAATATGTGCAGACGTCAATGCTGTTCGCAAATATCGACACTGTTCAATAGTTCTTTCCATTATCTACAACAGTTACACATTCATATTGTTGTTGATTGTTTTGGAAAAAAAATATTTGTATTAGTGCAAGTTATAAAGCTATCGACTTTGTTTTACTTATTAAAATATCTAATCAAAATCAAGTGTCAATTTTATATTTTAAACTGCAATTTGCACATTACATGAAGCATTCAATTAAGTTTAAAGTCAAACATTGGCCCAAAACAATTATTATTCCTAAATTTCGTAAATAGTCTACTGTTGTTTTGCATTTATTAAATAATGAAGTTACAAATGATAATTCACTAGGTACATTAATTTACGACATGGGGAAAATACTTGATTTCGATTTGTTATTATTTTGTCACTTTTCAATCATAGCGACATTCAATTAATTCCCAAAATGCATTAACATGTTTTCTGATGCCGACTATAATTTGTTAAAAAATGGATAACTCAAACTTTTTCGACACAGAATTGTCAAATCGGTTGCAACATCAAATGCGTTGCATTCAAAACATGAAGGTGGCGACCCCAATGTTATTCATTGTATGTTTATATTTGGGGTTCTGTTAGAAAAAGAGTGGATAAGATAATTGGCTGCTCTACAACTGTGATTGAGTTCATGGAGTGTCATTGCCTTTGATATTAAATACTTAAACAACTTGATCTTCACTATGTTCGTGCAGTGGAACATATAATCGTACAAACGTTATACTAATAGCCACAATAATAATAATTATTATTAGTTTATTTTATGATTATTATTATTATTGTCATCATTTGCAATGTATTAAAATCATATAGTTTTGTTAAAGGTAAAAGAAGTAAAAGGTAAATAAAAATCTGCAACCGAAAAATTATGAGACTTGGTTAGAGTCAATTGCCTTAATGTAAAATCCTCAAATATGGTTACCGCCTGATTTCATTTCCGATATTTTATTAAGTACATCTTCAGTGAGGACGATGATTATGCGTCATTTCCATTCTTAGCATGTACACTAAATGCAAATCCGAAATAACGTAACGAAAATAGAAAATATTGTAACTATAATTGCAAATATTTTCAATCAGTAATTCTCAACATAACCGTGTATTTTGGTAGTTGTAAATATCATAAGGCAAGTTGAACATAATGGACACATTTGCTGACATTGTATCCAAACTATCAAACTCGTATCCTAACCGGGCGACAGTTTGCTGTTTACTTGCGCGTAACCAGACACATTCTAACATACTGTTTATAGCATATGTTACTGACTTTATGCACAAACACACAATGCAATAAGTAGCTGTTTACTAGACGATCTTTCTACTGGTGTTTTGATTATCCTTAATTGAGAATTAAAACGTAAGTCATTAACAAGGCTGAATTATTATCAATATTGTTCAATAAAACCTGACTTTGTCGATTCGCTTACGATATATAAGTTTTCATTCATTGTTAAATTAATTCCATTGCCGGCAAATGGAAGCCTTAAAGTAAATACTAGAGCGAAGCCTCGTTCTCGGATGCCAATATTAAATAAATGGATTATTTCTCCGACGAAGTTCGACGGAGAATTATTTCTATAATTTTTAAATTTAAATTTTTTACCATAAATAACAATTTCAATTTAAGCATGATAGCTTTGTTAATCTTTATCTGGTGAATTTCATTATTGTTGCATCATTTATAACGTTTGAAGAGTAAATATGTTAATTAAATATCGTGTCTATAAAACAAATTTGATTGACATGTGAATTGTATTTTATTGTTTTATCATATACATGAAACGAGCAAACAGAAAACGGAATTTAAAATTAAACATTGCATATTCAAGGTTCTGCGAGAGTAACAATGCACACATTTAACTCAAACTATATTGCATACATATATACCATTGCCTTAACATGAACACATAAGTACATGTAACCGAATGTTGGTATTAAATAAGAATTAGTGGAACTAAAACAACAATGCAATCAAAGTAAGCGTTAATGCATTAATTTTGTTTTTTAGCTCTAAATCTAAGTCATATTCTGACACAGGCAATCTTCAGACGACTGATACAAAGCTTTATTGAAATATGGTCTTCAAACACGTGGTGTAAGACAAGTACAAGCAAGTTCTAAGCAGTGATATCGATACTTATTTCACATCGTCTATTATGTGTCGGAAACCGAAGAAATACGTCATACATGTTACAAATTGCAACGTGGTATGTTGTACAAGGAATTTTAAACGACTTTCGTACGTGCTAGAAAAGTTGAAGCAAGCATATACTATGGTGTATGTTTACAAATAAAAAAAAAAGTTGCATAATCGCGTATATTTTTAAGTCTATTTTTTCACACTTTTAGAAAACTTTATATTGCCCAGTACATACGATTGATTTTCCTCACACATTTGTCAACACTTGTTATGCACATTCACTAATTTCGATGTTTTAAAGAAAATTGTCCGTTATTTTACTAGATAACTATGAAATCGGTCAGTGTTAAACAAAAATCAATACCGTCTCATATTTTCTTAATTTTCTGTTGACGTTGTTATGGTTAATGTAGTAAAACAGGTATTTGAAGTTTTGTTTCTTGGAAATGTATGTAACACACGATTTCAGACAGAGATATATCGTAGATTATTGTACTTTGTGTGTAATGTTAAGCGAACAGATATAAACAGCCTGGTGTTATATACGTAAAATTATTTGAATTATAGTGATAATATGACTCCAGTCAGGTAATATGTAGAGAAATTCCATCAAGTTTTGTATTAAAGGGGAGTTACCAGCCGCCAGTACAGCACATACTAATACATATAACAAAACGCTAACAATGATTAAAGGTTTGGTTACCTCGTTGGAAAGGTCATTGCAAAACTTTGGGTCTTTAAAATACGCATTAGTGCATCTGGAATTGCATTCATATGCCAATTCAATCAACATACGAATATTAATAATTCATAGATCATTTGACATCTTATTTTGTGTGTTTCAATTGAGCTTGCAAATTTGTCTGCAGACTATACATTCGTTTAATGTATCTTATTTGAGAGAGTATAAAAAACACTACTTAATTCACATAAATAGTTCACGTTATCCTTTAAATTGTTAAAGCAGCACCATTTAAATTATAATCCAGCTCTCTGTACTTATATTATAGCTTAAATGTACAATTTCCGTATAAACAGTTGCCGAAATATAACCATCAATAAATATTGTTTACATTGTATTAATTGCCTATTCCTATGACAACCGCATCTTCGGCTGAAATTTTGCGCAGCGATAACGACGAGTAATTTCCTAATTAGGCGCGCCTGAATGTGTTGTGGTATCCTTTTGAAAATCGTTTTTTCAATATAAAACATTTGGTCTCTTTCAAATGTCAAGGTTTAAGATAAATATAAATTTGTATTTGAAGCTCTTAGAATGCAAAGACACAATCTTTTTAAAAGTATGGCGTTCCATTATCTTTGATCTGAAAGAGTTTTTAGTGTTTTTTTATAAAACGTCAGTGCCCTTGTACTATGGTTATAGTTTATACTTGCTAGGTAAATCTGTGTAAAAATATGACAGAGCACTGTGAACAGGGTTTTTATTTTAAAATATGGTTAACAGACTGGGGTACTTTGCGTTCCAAGTCGTTTCACTAAAACTGGTAAATGGAATTCATTTTTTTGCTTACATAAACTATAAAATAGACAATAAAATTTGTGTCATCATTATAATACAATTATATGTATAAACAAAGCATCTTCTGAAAACAAACGTGTAGACCAGACAGGGTTTTTCATGGGATTAAAGAAAAGTACTTTTCAATTGCATAGTCACAATGATGGTATTGTTCTGGTTTTGTATGTGCTTCCGACAACACTTAGTTTTGATTGAACACTTCTCACTATCAATAGACCAGCTGTCTAATATCTTCCTTGTTAAGAGGAACTCTTACAGTTCTCACGCAGTTGTTGAAGTGTGCGGTTATGACTTGGTATTAAAAATATGTAGAGGGTGAATATTAACTTATTTCAATTTTAATGTGACAATAAAAAATGCAACTTAAGGTTTTTATAGACAGTGTTCGACAATGACTATTTCTGAGTGAGATATTTTTTATCAGACATTCTGATTTTGCGAAACGAAGGGATTTTTTTAAATAATTCAAAGATGATTTTGAAGGAGTCCGACGGACATCTTTGACACAAAAACAAGGAGTCCGAGTCTCATTTCCTGGAGTTTCGGACCACCGGACTCCCTTTAGTGTCGAACACTGCTTAAACTACATGTTTACCAAAGTATTAAAAATAATCAACAAGCATGAATAAAGAGCATGAAAAATCTGGTAAAAGATTACTGTCGCTCAAACATATGTAATGAGGTCATTATAATAAAAAAATACATAAATCTTTTATTTTGTGTGAGGATAGAATACTTTATATATTATACATGTAATATTATAAAGTTTTTACAAACAGTGACATAATAGAGAACATTTCACTTAATTACAATATGAGAACACATAATTTTGTTTCATTTATAAATTCCATTAAGACATGTACATACGAACAAGATATACATGCAAAGTGTAAGGTACCTCGACATTTCAATTATGCGTACATGTCCTTAATTTGTCGCACTGTTCGAGTTAATTATGCGACAATGGAGCTGAAATGAAAACATAGTACCGGCGTTGAATAGATATCGGGCTCAACATTAGTACAAATTTCATATCAGCGATGAGCATCTGAAAAATATATGACAAATATAAAGACACGAAGGTATCAGCCACCTCTTGCCAGCGTTGCTTCTTTTTCTTGCCACCTAGTGTTTCACCTTGAAACCGAATATACAACTGATCGTACCTATCATTGATTAGTTCCACCACGAACGTTTTTTTCTGACTTTGACCACGTAAATACCTGAACAGACATTGCAGCAGACGAACGATAGTAAACATAAAAACAATATTGTTTCCACTTTACCGCTTACGTCCACAAGTCGAAAAAATCGATGTCGTTAAAATCGATGTTGAACGACATCAATTTTAAATAGCTTTTGAACACGAACTTTGTCATCGATGTCACTTTACAACGATTTTCATTGTCATGCAAAGTTGATTTTCGATGTCAGTTAAAAGTATCAAAAATATCTAACTGTGTATAGCCTGCTCTATATTATTACTTTAACTATTGTTTTTCCCAAGAGGGCAAATGGGCATAGCGCTGTGCATTCTAAAAGGGCATTTTAACGCGCAGTTTAGGCACAAAAGGGCAAAACGTTCCGTGAAAACCTGGTTTTGGAGGGAACATTAAATCGCATCAGTGGCAGTTTTGGGGAAAAAAAACATAAAAATATAAACAAACACACATAAGTGTAATTGATGTATTTAACTTACTTTAATCAATATTATCCTACGAATACCGTTTATCGAGCGGTTAAGGAAACGAGTTTAAGAATTAAAGTTTAACTTTTCGTGATACATTTGATAAGACGAGACCGAGATTACGAAAAGTATCATCAAAACCAGCTGTTTTGTTCCCGAATTAATTTTCACGAAATCTATATCTACGTTTAATAGTTTGCAAGCTTGCATGAACAACATGGAATAGAGCGCAAACAACAGGACCGTGCTTTATAATATTATGAAAACGGGACGAAACACGACAACAGGATTTTCAAGAAAATAAACAAACTCGGACACATATTTTTCCCTAAGAAGTTGATAGAGTTTCACTTTTTATAACCAATAAAACCTTTCTTTTTCAATATTACACATCGTTATTTGCATAATAGTTGATTTTGTTTCCATATAAATCACAGAAAATGATTCTTGTTTTTATTTCGCATTATAGTCTATACAGTGACCCTTACAATAACTAAAAAAATATCTGACACATCGCTCTTCAAAAAACAGTTGACAAATCGTATTCCTTTTAATCAAATAGAAACTAAGCATGTTAAGATATTGAACAAGTTCTTCATTTATGAATTTAAACAAACTGGCAGATTTTGATTTGGTGACCGCCTTATATAACACAAGATTTTGTTTAAGTGTGTTATTTTCTGTTTATGTGTATTCGCTTTTCTGGACATAACTTTTTACAAATCACACGTGGAAGATGTGTGTAGACAATGAACAATACACAAGCTTTTACTCCTGAAACGTCTACGCCAAGCAATCATATTATAGTCAACAGAAGCTAGTACAAAAATTAAGCAATTTGCTATCACGTGTTGGGTATACAAAGTTGTTTTATAAATCGACAAGAGCACGTGTAAATCAGTGAAGCATGTCGTTGGTGTTTTTTTTCTGAATAAGTAAAGCGGATATAAGTATTTAAAAAATATTTAAACCTGTTTCCACATTCGTATTTTAATAAAAAATAAAACGCTGGAAATAGTTTATTCGATAGAAACTTTTAGGGTAATAACGTGAATGGTTATTGGATACTCTTCATTTGAGAATACTCCATATTTGAATATATATTACCTTACATACAAGTGTATTTGTTTTCTATAAGAAGTCAAAACAATGCCATAGAGGCAATCACGTGTATACGCAACGGACAATATTTTCATACATTGGCCGCACGTGCTAAACATACGAAAGGAGAAAAGTAATAACCGAATAAAGTTACTGCCGTTGGTTGCACTCTGTCACTTTGCACTGGCGATTGTTAAAAGCTAACAAAACGCCATCAACAAGTATTTTAACTATCATATTACAAATCTAACATTTAAAATAAAACATATTTCAAAGTGTAAATATCCTTTGGATTATAAAGTAATTTTAGTTATACAATTTTTTCGGTGCGTGCTTTTAAAATCTTTTACTATGTACTGTTTGATACACAATAGAAACAGTTCGCTCCATAATTAGAACTTAAACATATCACATAGGACCCTATGCCATAATCATAAACCGACCAGCTGCTGCAAACTGTTATTTTACCTCAACCTTACGCTTCGGTCCTTATACAATGTGAAGGTGTCCGGAAGGTTACTAGTATGTCATGGGGATTTCAGTAGGGTTTTCTATGTTTGTGAATTTAACGAACTTTACCACTAAGTAAAGAGCTTTGTTTAAAATAGTTGTCAAATGAAAATACTATGGTCATGAGTTGTGAAAACTATATAATCCTACTCGAGGTTTGTTATATCTGGTTTTTAATTTCTATGCATACACATAATATACTAGTATTTCTGATAATAATGAAGACCATAATAGTCGTGAATTGACTGTCTTGTATTGACTATTTTCGATTAGTAGCGTATGTCAAACATTAGATATGATTATTCCAGAAACTTACACGTTTACCGATTATTGAGCTCACTTTGAGGTGTACAAAAAGTAATTTCTTCCCACTACAATCCAATCGACCTTAATTGCTTGTGCCGATCTTAAACTTAGTTTTGGTATTATATGTTGAGTCGTCGATCAATTTGGCTTACAGCAATACTTTGTAATAAATTAAATTTTAAGCGTGCGATAGTTCTGCTACATTATTTATACTCGTTGAATTATCTTTTATAGATCTAAACGTAACTTTAGAAATGTTAAATTGAGATTGTGAAGATTAGTTCATGCCTTTGCATAATCTTATTCAAGTAGAAAATTGAAACAAAATAATAATTATTAAAAGATAAGCCGATCTGACAATCCGATTTTTTTATATATCGATGAAAACAAATAACTTTTGTTCGGTTTTTCTGTCTAATTCATAGCTGGCGTTTTAATGCAACATTCGTATCATATTATTGTGTTTTCCACAATTATTCCAAGAGGTTGAAGTATTATATTTACCCAAGGCATGCTTATGAAGTGCAACACTTCAGTTTGAATTAGAGAAATCCGGACTGTAGCTGCGTAATAACGCTTGTTTTTGGAATCATTAAATAGTAAGTCATTACTGTACATCCAGTGTGAGCTTGATTTACATCATTGTTTGAATCGTGTGGGTTGTCAGCGTTGATATAAAAATCAACATAACTGTACTTTACGGATAGCAGTGTGTACATAACTTAGAAATATATATTAGGAATAAAACAACGAAATAAAAAGGCGCCATTACGCGACATATGGCAAGTGTTGTCTGCTTCGTCATCGTCCTGATGACGTCCCGTCACGTGACCGGGCAGGTGCATGACGTGGCACAGCTGGACAAAAGATTGACGTCCATTAAGAGTTTTGTTGATCGTGATATCAGCGACATCCGGTTTCAGATCTTCGAACTGAAAATGACTGTCGAGCAGATGGTGGTCGATCATAGGAACGCTAGCGATGGGTCAATTACTGGCGGACCGTTCCTTAACTATGGTGAGCACGACTAGTGGCAGAGTGAGGTAAATACGGAATGAATTTAAAGAAAATATTTTAATCATATATAAAAGTATTTTATTGACAAGCGTCTCCGGTTATTAAATATTTACGTTCAATATTTGAAAAATCGTTCTCCAGATGTGCTCCTTAGCCAATCTTGCAATTATAACGACAAATACCTAAAGATTCTGATGTGTAACATATGTCTAAAACATAATATTTTATGGTTATAAAAATGCATGTACATGTTATGCTGAAATTTGGTTTATAAGGCAGATAGCGATATGGGTGAATAAAAAAGAAAGTGATAATGTCAGAATAGCTAATCTTAAAATTAAAAAAAACTAGTAAATGTGGTAGTATAATATACCAATTATTAATAACACATATAAAAATATGTATTTACAGTTTGGTCATAATATGAGTAAATAAATAACATAATACAAATAAAGTTGTATATGTCGCTAATCGACAGGGTTTGAACACATGAAAAGTATGGCATCAAAGCCGAGTTTGATAATGACCCAAATAAAGCTGATAGTGTAACTTAAAGTAATGAATTTCATGAAAGAATAATATATTTAAGCAATAGTTTTCACATAATCAGAATGCAGCTAGGGAATTGAATAAACTCAAGTAAAGTTTTCTTTCTTTACTTGTATCGATAGGTCAAGGAATGGCAGGTGTTAATCAAAAGGAAATTACAGATCTCAAAAATAAATTGAATGAACATGAAAACCGACTGAACCGATTATTCAGTACAGTTAATGATATTCATGAGGTAAAAAACTCATCTCCTAAAAGAACAGCTAAAACCGACGTTGAAATAAAATGCGACGACAGATTCAGCACGCTCAAAAAGAAGTTTGAAGAAACCGCAGCGGCAATGATGAAAGGTTACAATGAACTAAAATCGCACGTGAACGTCAAAGTCTCTTTGTTCGATCAAATACATAACCTTTCCCAGTCCGTAATCTCCGAACAATACAAACTGAGTGCGAGGATTGACCAGGCAGATGCAAACATCATTAGACTGGATGGTGAAGTGAACAAGCTCGAAGTCAACGAATTGGTCGAGAAAAAGGAAAGAAACAAAATTATCAAAAACTTAAAAGATGAACTTCTCCAGTTGAACGCAGGCATTAAAACGAAATGCGACGACAGAGTCAACGCTCTTCAAAACAGGTTTGAAGAATCCACAACGGCGAATTTGGCAGTTTATAAAGATCTGGAAACGCAAATTTCCGTTCAATTGAAAGATCTTTCCAAGTCGTTGATTACCGAACAAAACAAACTGAGTGTGAGGATGAACCAAGCAGATGAGAACATCGTAAGACTGAATGGTGGATTGAACAAGCTGGATGGCTTTTCGAGAGCGATCGAAGGGCTGAAAACAAGGACTGACAAGTGCTGTATAGGTAAGTGGTGTTATTATTGTACTGTTAACGAAACGCCACATACTTTTAAAATATGACCGTAGACATTTGCCGACACTGCAAAGAATATAGCCGGAAACCAAGTACCACACACACATACATTCTTCCAAATTAAATACACTATTGTATATGCATGACTTATTGATATAAAAGGATTTATTTGAGATAGCTACATAAGGTTAATCATTATTTCATTCGTCTAAAAACCCACGGAAGGCTCCAAGACGTGGCTACTCAGCAACCTGGATTGGTTCATTAAAATGAGTCATCGGCTAAGAATAATAAGTGATTTAAGTTAACAGTGTGAATAGATCGGATTATATTATCGTGATAATATTAAAATTAATCAATAAAAACATATGCAATATCAGGTAAATATAATTTACATGAATAATTATGATCACAAACCTATAGACTTACCAAAGAAAATAGATATGTGGTATTGTTTTAAAATCTGAGGCATGTATTGCATTTATAGAAGACGCACTATGTACAATAACAAAAATAAACAATTAAATGCGTAACAGGACTTTAATCGGTTATCATAGTATCAGTCAACAGATTCAACTATTCCAGTCTACAATGCTGAGCCAACACGTCATATTCCGTGACATAAGTTAAGTCCAAAAGTTTAATAAAATGTTATAGGAAATGTGATATAAAATCTTTCCATGTTTAAAGATATCAAGATAAGAACAGTAAGACCATGGGTTCAAATTTGATCACTGGAGACAAGTGAGAACATAAATATATAATGGCGAGATAGAGTTAAGATTAAGAATATTACTATATAGAACATGAATAATTAATTTAAGGCTTATTATAATGACAAACGTTTAATAATGGAAAATATTTATAACTCACAAAGTATATATACATACTAAAACTTCAGATTATTTGTATAGGGAACAGTTATAGCCAGTTACTAGTTGTCTGTCATGCAAAAGAGACTACAAAGTACAATAGGTCAAGAATGAATAATTTAGCGATTAAATGAAAAATTCCCAAATACAGCTACTGACTGAGTATGTATATTGGATGAACCAGTATCATCATCATCATCATCATCATCATCATCATCATCAGCATCATCTTCATCATCTTTATCATCTTCATCATCATCATCAACCTCATTTTCATCCTCATCATCATCCTCATAATCATCATCATCATCATCATCATCATCATCATTATCATCATCATCATCATCATCATCATCATCATCATTATAATAATCATCCACAACATCAATTACAACATCAACAGCAACAACATTTTCATCTTATTTATCATAAATATCTTCATTATTAACGACAACACGATTATAATCACAATCAAAATCATTATAATCATCATGATGCATGTTTAGTATTGTCGCCATCACTGTTTCGTCTTAAGCATCATACCAGTTTTGATTTTACATTTTTATTGAAAGACCCATCCCCATGTGGCCGTTATATGCGTTCATGTAAGTTTTGTCAAATGTGCCGATTTCTTCTAAACTACGGTATGGATTTATAACATCATTATTTGCATTTTGCTATTGATATTTTTAGGATAGCCAACAACTTCAATCGGTTACCATAGTATCAGTCGACAGATTCAACTATTCCAGTCTACACTGCTGAGGCAACAAGTCAAAATTCCGTGACATAAATTAAGTCCAAAAGTATAATAAAATCTAATAGGAAATGTGATATAAAATCTATCCATTTTTTAAGATATGAAGATAAGAACAATAAGACCATGGGTCTAATTTGATCACCAGAGACACGTGAGAACATAAATATATAATGACGATGTTGAGTTAAGATTAAGAATAGAACTTCATTGGACATGAATAATTAATTTTAGGCTCATTATAATTACAAATGTTTAATGATGGAAAATATTTCTAACTCTGAACGTATATATATAAACTTCAGATTATTTGTATAGGGAAAAGTTATAGCCAGTTACTAGTTGTCTGTCCTGCAAAAGAGACTATCTATACATAGTACAATAGGTCAAGAATGAAATATTTAGCGACTAAATGAAAAAATGCCAATTACAGCTACTGACTGATAATGTATATTGGATGAAAAGTAAAAGATTCAAATCAAACAGTTCTTGTTTTATATGCCCCCGGTAGGGTGGCATATAGCATTTGAACTGTCTGTCCGTCTGTCCGTCCGTCCAAAAACTTTAACATTGGCCATAACTTTTGCAATATTGAAGATAGCAACTTCATATTTGGCATGCATGTGTATCTCATGGAGCTGCACATTTTGAGTGGTGAAAGGTCAAGGTAAAGGTCAAACCTCAAGGTCGAAGGTAAAAAAACAAATCCAATGGAATAAACAAGCTTTAAAGGGAGCAGATAAGTTTTACAAGGGAAGTAATATTTTTTAAAGGGATATAATCAAAAACAAAAATAAATAAATCAAAGCGGCGCAGTAGGGGGCATTGTGTTTCTGACAAAGACATCTCTTGTTTTCCCTGGGTTTACTTCTGTGTGATTCTCTGAAAAAACAAACATAGTAAGCAGAGGTAATCTAAATATTTAATATTAGTAATTTAAGAACAATAGAACTGTGGGTTTCTTTTCATGTTTCTGAACGCATAACCAGTATCATCATCATTATCCTCATAATCATCATCATCATCATCATCATCATCATTATCATCATCATCATCATCATCATCATCATCATCACCATCATCATCATTCTAATCATCTACAACATCAATAACAACATCAACAACAACAACATTATCATCTTATTCATCATAAATATCATTATTATGAACGAGAACATGATCATGATTATAGTCACAATCAATCAAAATTATTATAATCATCATGATGCGTTTTTAGTATTGTCGCCTTTACTGTTTCGTCTAAAGCATCATTCCAGTTGGGATTTTACATTTTTATTGCAAGACCCATCCCCATGTGGCCGCTATAAACTTTCATTGCCATTTTGTCGAAGGTGCTGATTTCTTCTACACTACGGTATGGTTTTATAACATCATTTATTCATTTTGCTATTGATATTTTTAGGATAGCCTACAATGGTAAATTAATGTACATATGTCGCTACAGGAAATAGGCAATAACATTTTTGATGTATCTTGTAGATTCTGACCCATTAGAACCAGCTCAAAATCAACCAATCACGTTTAATTATTGAGATAAGTTTCCTCTTCAGATTGTGGTGACCCAACACCAGACCATGGTACAGTAAACACCACAGTAACAAAGTATGGAACTGTTGTTAAAATATCCTGCAATCACGGTTACGTATTGAGCGGAGAAAACATCGTCAAATGCAACGCTGACTCTGTCTGGTCTGAATCAGCCACGTGTAACCCATATGGTAAGAAAATACTTGGCATGATTCAGTCATGGTACACATTCTAATTTCTGAAACGTTGTGCTTGTTTCTTTACTTTGATTATTCCTGGATTAGTTTGTTGTACCAGTACATACTTATGCCAGTAACTGACAACTGCTCTACACGTGTGTCGTTCTTCGACACATTTTCAGAGCAGAGCTCAGGAATGTTATAAACTATAGCAACCTGTTAGTGTGCTATCAACCAGGCCTATAAACTAAGATGTAGACTTTATTCGTTAAATAGTTTTTTTGTACAAAAGACATTTGTGTTCCTATAAACATCTTGGTGCTATTGATCACATTTAAAGTAACATAAATACTCAGAATCAAAGAATATTTCGCAAAATATTTCGTAAAAGAAAGTTAAGAGGTACAAAATCAGTCTTCCTTATAGAAATAGCCAAAATTTCAACGCTCGATGTGGTACGGAAACATAAATTTAACAAGATACACAATGCTGTTTTTTTGTGGCACAATATATTCCCGCAACGATATCTATTCATACATCACACGAACACTAACATGGTACATGAACGTGTGTTGCATATATTGTCCCACAAAAACAACAAAAAGAGCATTTTGTATCTTGTCAAATCAATGTAACCAGACCACATCTTGTATTGAAATTTTGGCTATTGCTAGAAGGAGCATTTATTGTTTGTGTTAAAAAAAATTCGAAATATTGTACGAAATATTCGTTGATTTTGAGTGTTTATGGGCTTTTAAGGAATTTATTTCTAGTTATCCACCACTAGTTTCCATACCTTTATTAAGATTTATTTTGAATGTATTTCATTCATTTTCATTCCATATGCCCATAATTTTATCTTCGCAAACTAAATTCTACCCTTGGTAGATTATTGGTATTTAGGTAAGAAAATGCCAGTTCCTTATGAGGCTTGAAGAAGGAATATGGAACTGGTTTCTTTTTTCTTATTCAGCCGCGAAAAAGGAATGGGATTATAAACAAAAACGAACATGTTGAAATGTTCTTCATTGCATTTTTATATCACATACATGTAAAATAACGTAATAGGCTTCAGGGTTTTTTTCATATGAATAAGCATTCGAAGTAGAAAAGGCTAGTTCGGTTTAAACAAGTTTCATGCAAGCACGAAGAAGAAACGTGAATATCAAGTGATTTATGTTGTTTTGTTTACTTATGAATTGTATGCATTATTTTTCTTTAAAACCCTATATCAAATATGTAAAGCGTGAATAAGAATATGGAACTGTTCCTTAATGTTTACTCGTTATTCGAAAAACGAATAAAGAACCATTGTGTACACACTGGTTTTACTGACCTGTGTACTAACGCGAAAGGAATTGTGGGTAGCACTTCTTTTTTACGAGTGAAAAGTAAAAGCGAAAGTAGGTCAGGTAATCGTGCTTCTGATAATCAGTCTTAATAGAGATTCAAAATCACATTTAAACATAATTAAATAATATTTCTTTAAACAACATTCCGTTTTAAAGACACAATACAAATATTTTTCTTTCATTATTAACATTTTCATTCCTACGCAGAACTACTTTGGCGAAAGCATAATTCCCCAAACCAGGGGATTGTGATGCGTCTTAGTATTGAGGTGACAATAACGTAGTGACGTCACCATCTATGTATAGAATGATAAAGAACTAGTAAAAAGGAACCAACTTACTCGCCATCAACGTGTGGCTTTTTCAGCATAAAATCCTGATTTGTTTATTCCATGCACTGTATGTACTTCAATGTACATTTTGTCAAAGGTTCAAAGGTTCTTTTTTCTCCTACACAATCAATTGATAACATCATTATTTACATTTTGCTAATTATGTTTAAGTATGGCCAACAATTGTAAATTCATAAACAATGTCGCTATAGGAAATATACAATGACATTTTAGTTGTATATTGTAGATTCTGACCCATTTAAAACAGCTCGGAATCCACCAATCACGTTTAAAGATTTTTTCTTGTGGCGACCCAACGCAAAACCATGGAACAGTAAACACCGCAGCAACAACTAATGAAACTGTTGTTAAAATATCCTTTAATCATGGTTATATACTGAGCGGAATGAGCATCATCAAATGCAACTCAGACTCTACCTGGTATGAATCAGTTATTGTAACCCATATGGTAATAATGTTATGTTCATGGTTCAGTCATGGTACTCACTCTGATTGCTGACGACAACCCATGTCCGTGATTATTTCTTAGTTGTATTTTTTAAGTCTTCAATAGTATATCAGTCATATCATGGCGGTAAGTGAACACACATGCAATTAGTCTGGGTTAATTGGTTTTACCTTCCCCAAGTTTACATATTTATACCAGTAACTGACTTCTGCTCTACAAGTGTTTCGTAATTCAGAGCAGATCTCAGGAATGTTATAAACTATAACAATCTGTACGTGTGCTATCAACCAGGGCTATAAACTAAAATGTTGGTCATGATGCTCCACCTTTTTATTTTAAAAAAATTGTACAGAAGGCATTTGAGTTTTCTCTAAAAATCTTTGGGCCCGAGCATACATTTAAGGAATTAATTTCTAGTTGTCCACCGCTAGTTTCCATCCCTTTATTACGATTTATTTTGAATGTATTACATTCATTTCGGTCACATATGCCACTATGTGTATCTTCACAAACTAAATAATAATTTTCCCAAAACAACTTAGAAGTTTATCAATTTGTATCTACTTTAGTTTATAAGTCAATCATTGTGTTTGTTTTGTTTAACGATATCCTTGCAATATAATTTTACTTAAGACTGTGGAAGTTCTGCCCCAAAAAATGGTGTGGCCACAGCCCCCAATGGCACTACCTACCAGAAGCAGGCTACTGTGAAGTGTAACCCAGGCTACACACTAAAAGGTTCGTCAGTGATAGAGTGCAATGCAACCGGCTGGAATGACTCTGTCTCATGTGTTATACAACGTAAGTGTAACATAATAGTTTATTACCTTTAAGCTATATTTTGTTATTTATTTGCTAAGATGTCAATAAGTTAACTAACAACAATTGATATCATTAACTGTCTGGTTTTCTCTTTTTTAAGAACTTTCGACAATATGTGGACTGCGTTGGGTTAAGCTAATTTAATTGTAGAAACCTGGAGTAGCTCATATATCTTTATGTTTTAAGAAAGATGGACATCCTGAATATTTCTATGCTATAAATTGTTATAGAAAATCACGAACATCACATCTCTCCTTTCAATAAAAGAACCTATTTGTGGATTTTACCAATCATTCTCACAATCTACACAACTACAATGATCATGATGGCGGCATTCTCATATTATCATATTCATAGTTTATGGCCAGTTATCTACATACACATTTTCGAAGACATAAAGATCAAATAGTGAAATATTATAGTACAAAGTATACTGGGTAGTGTTTTTGTTGTATAAAACGTACGGAATAACGCGTGCCATTAATCATCGCACCACTGTTACTCCTCCCATTACGGATTATGAATAAGCGAACGATGCTCTTCTAAAAAATGTTTACCGTTGTTTTCACGCAAAAGTGTGTACATAGACAGAACATTAACAAAACGTATTGCCATCGCTTCTTTTTATTGAAAAACAAGAGAAGTCATTTTAAATACCGAATCTCCCAATTTCGTACACATAACGTTAGTTTATTATCTTTACTCAAAAGTACCAGACCTTCCTTCACTAGTGATAGTTTCAAATAGGAAAAGTAGTTTTTTTATATCGAGTAAAGCAACATCAGAACTTTTCCGCTACACCAGATGACTGCCAGGACTGGTACACTTTGGGGTTTCGTGATACCAGGGTTTATACCATCTATCCGAGCCCGGGATTAACATTACAGGTAAGTCACAAATTAATAAATGTTGTTTAAACGCCTGACAATATCTACCATTTACTTACTGGTAATGAAAACATGAACGCAAAAGAAGAATGTTTTATAAAGCAAGAGCCTAGGAATTGCCGAAAGTAAGACTATACGCGGGCATATGCATGTTTGTATACATGAATTAACATGTTTAATTTATCTTGCATATATCAACGGATCTGACGCGGGACATACATGCCTCAAACTAAATTGTCAGTATTGTACATAGTGAATAAACTTTGTTCCATGAAGATTCCGGAGTCCATTTAACGTGTTTATGCATCTCTTGTACGTTCAGGTCATGTGTGACATGAAGACTGATGGAGGAGGGTGGACGGTAATACAGAGACGGGTGTCCGCCAGTGACTTTTACAAATCTTGGGCCGAATACAAAGCCGGGTTCGGCGATGAACAGAACTTCTGGCTCGGAAATGAGAAAATCTTTGCACTGACAGGCTCAGGGGATTACAGACTACGAGTTGATTTGACAGCAGTCGGAGGGGAAACCGCATACGCGTCATATCAACTGTTTGCAGTTGCAGGGGAGAATGATTTGTACAGGTTGTCTGTCGCAAATTATAGCGGAACTGCGGGCGATAGTATGTCGTATTCAAACAACATGGCGTTAACAGTTAAAGATCGTGATAATGATTTGTATTTTGAGAACTGCGCTACGCATTTGAAAAGTGCGTGGTGGTACCATTCATGCAGCATCTCAGATTTAAATGGGCCTTATGGTGGAGACAATACAGGAGGATATGAAAGAGGACTAAGATGGTATACTTGGCTTGGCTCTGGCTATTCGAAAGCAAGTTCGGAAATGAAAATACGGAGAAGATAACTGATTGATAAGGAATATATTGCATCATACTTGTAACGCACGAACCATCAACTTAATTGAAATATTATCCTAAACATAACATGTTGAATATGTTTGTTCGAAAGCATTAGTGACTATGTACAGCCACTAACTGAATTTACGAATCTTAAATTTGTAATCGTTGTGGTTGCTTGTGTACACTTTATGCTTTGCTGGGTGAGTTAATGGTTGGTTGGTGTTTATTCATGGATAGTACTGTGAAATATCATATGTCTTATTATATTCAGTTATCTTTGTAATTGTAATGTTATTCGGTGAATATAAGACACACATTAAATTGTGTACAGCTTTTTGATAAATTAACTGGTGTTGTGCGCATATGACCTCCACTGAACAAACAAACTGTATAAGTACAAAAGAAAATCTATCAATGTATGAATACATATGTAAATTTATACAATAGAACACGCAAAACAAGTTAAATGTATCATTTGCATAGGCGTCGATAGTTTGTACTTTTCGTAGGAATTCAAACACGGTAAATTAGACAAGCCCTTTGAAATCTTATATCTTTTTTGGAAAACTGACATGCATTATCTTACACGAGATTGGCAATGTGCTTGTATATGAGTATATGAGTAACTACCATATTCCTAATTCACTCAAGTTCATTTAAACCCTGAACAAATCCAGGGCATGTGTTATTTGAAGGCATTTTTCGGTCAGTGTACTCCAAACAACAGGAATCTTATAAATGGGACTGGTTGCATTTTACTCGGCTGGCTGCATCATACTTGTACTGGCTTCATTATATTCGGACTGGGTGCTTCATTCTCGGACTGGATGCATCATACTCGGACTGGGTGCATCATACTCGGACTGGGTGCGTCATACTCGGACTGGATGCATCATACTTGGATTGGGTGCATCGTACTCGGACTGAGTGCATTATACTAGGATCGGGTGAATCAAACTCGAACTGGGTGCATCATACTCGGACTTGATACATCATACTCTGGCTGCATCATACTCGGACTGGGTGCATCATACTCAGACTGGGTGCATTATACTCGGACTAGGTGCATTATACACGGACTGGATGCATCGTACTCGGACTGGGTGCATCATACTCGGACTTGATGCATCATACTCGAACTGGGAACATCATACTCGGACTGGGTGCATCATAATCGGACTTAATGAATTATTCTCGGACTTGGTGCATTATACTCAGACTGGGTGCATCATACTCGAATCGGGTGCATCATACTCGGACTGGGTGAATAACACTCGGACTGGGTGCATCATATTCGGACTAGGTTCATCATACTCGCACTAGGTGCCTCATACTCGGACAGGGTTCATTGTACTCAAACTAGGTGCAACATACTCGGACCGGGTGTATCATACTCGGACTGGGTGCATTATACTCGGACTGGGTGAAACATACACGGACTAGGTGCATTATACTCGGACTGGGTGAATCATACTCGGACTGGATGTATTATATTCGGACTGGGTGCATCATACTCGGACTGGGTGCATCATACTCGGACTAGGTGCATCATACTTGGACTGGGTGCATCATACTCGGACTGGGTGCATCATACTCGGACGGGGTGCATCATCCTCGGACTTAATGAATTATTCTCGGACTTGGTGCATTATACTCAGACTGGGTGCATCATACTCGAATCGGGTGCATCATACTCGGACTGGGTGAATAACTCTCGGACTGGGTGCATCATACTCGGACTAGGTTCATCATACTCGCACTAGGTGCATCATACTCGGACAGGTTCATTGTACTCAAACTAGGTGCAACATACTCGGACCGGGTGTATCATACTCGGACTGGGTGCATTATACTCGGACTGGGTGAATCATACAAGGACTAGGTGCATTATACTCGGACTGGGTGGATCATACTCGGACTGGATGTATTATATTCGGACTGGGTGCATCATACTCGGACTGGGTGCATCATACTCGGACTAGGTGCATCATACTTGGACTGGGTGCATCATACTCGGACTAGGTGCATCATACTTGGACTGGGTGCATCATACTCGGACTGGGTGCATCATACTCGGACTGGGTGCATTGTACTCGAACTAGGTGCATCATACTCGGACTGGGTGCATCATACTCGGACTGGGTGCATTGTACACGGACTGGGTGCATCATACTCGGACTGGATGCACCATACTCTGACTTAATGCATTATATTCGGACTGGGTGCATCATTCTTGGACTGGGTGCATCATACTTGGACTGGGTGCATCATACTCGGACTAGGTGCATCATACTCGGACTGGGTGCATTGTACTCGAACTAGGTGCATCATACTCGGACTGGTTGCATCATTCTCGGACTGGGTGCATTGTACTCGGACTGGATGCACCATACTCTGACTTGATGCATTATATACGGACTGGTTGCATCATTCTTCGACTGGGTGCATCATACTTGGACTAGGTGCATCATACTTGGACTGGGTGCATCATACTCGGACCGAGTGAAACAATCGGACTGTTTGCATCATAGTCGGATTGGGTGCATCATACTCGGACTGGGTACATCACATTCGGACTGGGTGCATTATATTCGAATTGGGTGCATCATACTCGGACTCGGTGCATTGTACTCGGACAGGGTGCATCATACTCGGACTGGATGCATCATACTCGGACTTGATGCATTATACTCGGACTGGGTACATCATACTCGGACTGGGTGCATTATACTCGGACCGTGTGAATCATGCTCGGACTTGATGTATCATACTCGGACTAGGTGCATCATACTCGGACTGGGTACATCATGCTCGGACTGGGTACATTATATTCGAACTGGGTGCATCATACTCGGACTTGATGCATCATACTCGGGCTGGGTGCATCATACTCGGACTGGGTACATTATATTCGGACTGAGTGCATCATACTCATATTAGGTGCATTATACTTGAACTGGGTGCATTATACTCTGACTGGGTGCATCAAACTCCGACTGGGTACATCATACTCGGACTTGCCGCATAATACTAAGACTGGGTGAATTATTCTCGGACTAGGTGCATCATACTCGGACTGGGTGCATTATACTCGGACTGGGTGCATCATACTCAGACTGGGTGCATCATACTCGGACTGGGTGCATCATAATCTAACTGGGTGCATCATTCGCGGACTTGATACATCATACTCAAACTGGGTGCATCATACTCGGACAGGGTGCATCATACTTGGCCTGGGTGCAACAT
This sequence comes from Dreissena polymorpha, assembly GCF_020536995.1. Lineage (NCBI taxonomy): Eukaryota > Metazoa > Mollusca > Bivalvia > Myida > Dreissenidae > Dreissena > Dreissena polymorpha. The sequence goes on along the minus strand of NC_068359.1, from coordinate 24,978,444 downwards.
ACTTCGATTGGCAGCAACATACTCGGACTTGGTGCATCATACTCGGACTAGGTGCATTATACTCTGACTGTGTGCATCAAACTCCGACTGGGTACATCATAATCGGACTTGCCGCATAATACTCAGACTGGGTAAATTATTCTCGGACTAGGTGCATTATACTCGGACTGGTTGCATCATACTCGGACTTGGTGCATCATACTCAGACTGGGTGCATCATAATCTAACTGGGTGCATCATTCTCGGACTTGATACATCATACTCAAACTGGATGCATCATTCTTGGACTGGGTGCATCATACTCGGACTGGGTAAATAATATTCTGACTGGGTGCATCATACTCGGACCGGGTGCATCATACTCGGACTGTGTGGATTATACTCCGACTGGGTACATCATACTCGGACTTGATGCATCATACTCGGACTGGGTGCATCATACTCGGACTGGGTGCATCATATTCGGACTGGGTACATCATACTCGGACTGGGTACATCATACTCTGACTGGGTGCATCATACCCCTTCTGGGTACATCATACTCGGACTTCCCGCATAATGCTCAGAATGGGTGAATTATTCTCGGACTGGGTACATCATACTCTGACTGGGTGCATTATATTCGGACTGGGTGCATTATACTCGGACTGGGTGCATTAAACTCGGACTTGGTGCATCATACTTGGACTTTATGCGTCATACCGGGACTTGGTGCATCATACTCGGACTGGGTGCATCATACTCGGACTTGATGCATCATACCGGTACTTGGTGCATCATACTCGGACTGGTTGCATCATACTCGAACTTGATGCATCATTCTCGGACTTGACGCATCATACTCGGACTGGGTGCATCATACTCGGACTGGGTGTATCATAATCGGAATGCGTGCATCATACTCGGATTGGGTGCATTATACTAGGACTGGATGCATTATACTCGGACTAGGTGCATCATACTCGGACTGAGTGCATCATGCTCGGACTGGGTGCATCATTGGACTGGGTGCATCAAACTCAGACTGGATGCATCAAACTCGGACCGGGTGAATCATACTCGGACTGGGTACATTGTACCCGGACTTGTTACATCATACTCGGTGTGGGTGCATCATACTCGGATTGTGTGCATCATACTCAGAATGGGTGCATCATACTCCGACTGGGTGCATCGTACTCGGACTGTGTGCATCATACTCGGACTGGGTGAATCATACTCGGTCTGGGTGCATCATTCTTGGACTGGGTGCATTATACTCGGAATGGGTGCATCATACTCAGACTGAGTGCATTATACTTTTACTGGGTGCATCATACTCTAATTGGACTCTGTGTTTTATACTCACACTGGGTGCATCATACTTGGACTGGTTGCATTATACTTTGACTGGTTGCATCATACTCGGACTGGGTGCATCATACTTGAACTGGGTGCATTATACTTGGACTCGGTGCATTATACTCGGACTGGGTGCATCATTTTCAGACTGGGTGCATTATACTCGGACTGGATGCATCATACTCAGACTGGATGCATTTGACAGGGACTGGGTGCTATATACTCGGACTGGTTGCATCATACTTGAACTGGGTGCATTATACTTGGATTCGGTGCATTATACTCGGACTGGGTGCATCATACTCAGACTGGGTGCCTTATACTCAGACTGAGTGCATCATTCTCGGACTTGATGCATCATACTCGGACTGAGTGCATCACACTCGGACTGGGTGTATCATAATCGGAATGCGTGCATCATACTCGGATTGGGTGCATTATACTTGAACTGGATGCATTATACTCGGACTAGGTGCATCTTACTCGGACTAAGTGTATCAAACCCGGACTGGGTGCATCATTATCGGACTGGGTGCATCAAACTCAGAAAGGATGCATCAAACTCGGACCTGGTGAATTATACTCGGACTGGGTACATTGTATCCGGACTGGTTACATCATACTCGGTGTGGGTGCATCATACTCGGATTGTATGCATCATACTCGGAATGGGTGCATCATACTCGGACTGTGTGCATCATACTCGGACTGGGTGCATCATACTCGGACTGGTTGCATTATACTCGGAATGGGTACATCATACTCGGTCTGGGTGCCTCACACTCGGACTGGATGCATCATACTCGGTCTGGTTGCATCACACTCGGACTGGGTGCATCATACTCGATCTGGGTGCATCATACTCGGACTGGGTGCATCATTCTTGGACTGGGTGCATTATACTCGGAATGGGTGCATCATACTCAGACTGAGTGCATTATACTTTTACTGGGTGCATCATACTCTACTTGGACTCTGTGTTTTAAACTCGGACTGGGTGCATCATACTTGGACTGGTTGCATTATACTTGGACTGGGTGCATTATACTCGGACTGGGTGCATCATACTTCAACTGGGTGCATTATACTTGGACTCGGTGCATTATTCTCGGACTGTTTGCATCATTCTTAGACTGGGTGCATTATTCTTGGACTGGGTGCATTATACTCGGACTGGATGCATCATAATTGAACTTTGTGCATTATACTTTGACTCGATGCCTTATACTTGGACTGGGTGCATCATACTCAGACTGGGGTCATTATACTTGGACTGGGTGAATAATACTCGGACTGGATGCATCATACTCAGACTGGGTGCATCATACTCAGACTGGGTGCATTATACTCGGACTGGGTGCATCATACTCAGAATGGGTGCATTACACATGGACTGGGTTGTTTATACTAGGACTGGATGTATCATACTCAGACTGGGTGCATTATACTTGGGCTGGGTGCAATATACTTGGACTGGATGCATCATACTCAGAATGGGTGCATGATACTTGGACTGGGTGCATCATACTCAGACTGGGTGCATCATGCTTGGACTGGGTGCATTATACTCAGACTGGGTGCATCATACTTGGACTGGGTGCATTATACTTGGACTGGAAGAATTAAACTTGGACTGGGTGCATTATACTTGGTCTGGGTGCATTATACTTTGACCGGGAGCATTATACTTGCAATGGGTGCATCATACTCAGACTGGGTGCATAATACTTGGACCGGGTGCATCATACTCGGACTGGGTGCATAATACTTGGACTGGGTGCATCATACTCGGACTGGGTGCATCATACTCAGACTGGGTGCATCATACTCAGACTGGATGCTTCATACTTGGACTGGGTGCATTATACTTGGACTGGGTGCATTATACTTGGACTGGGTGCATTATATTTGGACTGGGTGCATAATACTTGGACTGGGTGCATTATATTTCGACTGGGTGAATTATACTTGGACTGGGTGCATCATACTCAGACTGGGTGCATCATACTTGGACTGGGTGCATCATACTCGGACTTGGTGCATCATACTTGGACTGGGTGCATCATACCCGGACTGGGTGCATCATACTCAGACTGGGTGCATCAAACTCAGACTGGATGCATCAAACTTGGACTGGGTGCATTATACTTGGACTGGGTGCATTATACTTGGACTGGGTGCATCATACTTAGACTGGGTACATCATACTTGGACTGGGTGCATCATACTCGGACTGGGTGCATCATACTTGGACTGGGTGCATTATACTTGGAATGGTGGCATTATACTTTGACTGGGTGCATTATACTTGCAATGGGTGCATCATACTCGGACTGGATGCATCATACTCAGACTGGATGCATTTGACAGGGACTGGGTGCATTATACTCGGACTGGTTGCATCATACTTGAACTGGGTGCATTATACTTGGATTCGGTGCATTATACTCGGACTGGGTGCATCATACTCAGACTGGGTGCCTTATACTCAGACTGAGTGCATTATACTTGGTCTGGGTGCATTATACTTGGACTGGGTGCATTATATTTCGACTGGGAGAATTATACTTGGACTGGGTGCATCATACTCAGACTGAAAGCATCATACTTGGACTGGATGCATCATACTCGGACTTGGTGCATCATACTTGGACTGGGTGCATCAAACTCGGACTGGATGCATCATACTCAGACTGGGTGCATCATACTCAGACTGGATGCATCAAACTTGGACTGGATGCATTATACTTGGACTGGGTGCATTATACTTGGACTGGGTGCATCATACTCAGACTGGGTGCATCATACTTGGACTGGGTGCATCATACTCGGACTGGGTGCATCATACTTGGACTGGGTGCATTATACTTGGACTGGGTGCATTATACTTGCAATGGGTGCATCATACTCAGACTGGGTGCGTAATACTTGGACTGGGTGCATCATACTCGGATTGGGTGCATCATACTTGGACTGGGTGCATCAAACTCGGACTGGGTGCATCATACTCAGACTGGGTGCATCATACTCAGACTGGATGCTTCATACTTGGACTGCGTGCATTATACTTGGACTGGGTGCATTATACTTGGTCTGGGTGCATTATACTTGGACTGGGTGCATTATATTTCGACTGGGTGAATTATACTTGGACTGGGTGCATCATACTCAGACTGAGTGCATCATACTTGGACTGGATGCATCATACTCGGACTTGGTGCATCATACTTGGACTGGGTGCATCAAACTCGGACTGGGTGCATCATACTCAGACTGGGTGCATCATACTCAGACTGGATGCATCAAACTTGGACTGGATGCATTATACTTGGACTGGGTGCATTATACTTGGACTGGGTGCATCATACTCAGACTGGGTGCATCATACTTGGACTGGGTGCATCATACTCGGACTGGGTGCATCATACTTGGACTGGGTGCATTATACTTGGACTGGGTGCATTATACTTGGTCTGGGTGCGTCAAACTCAGACTGGGTGCATCATACTTAGACTGGGTGCATTATACTCGGTCTGGTTGCATCATACTTAGACTGGCTGCATCATACTTGATCTTGGTGCATTATACTCGGACTGGTTGCATCATACTCGGACTGGGTTCATCATACTCGTACTGAGTGCATTATACTCGAACTGGGTTCATCATACTCGGACTGGGTGGATCATACTCGGACTGGGTGCATCATATTCGGACTTGGTACATCATACTTGGACTCGGTGCATTAAACTCGGAATGGATGCATCATACTCAGACTGGGTGCATCATACTTGGACTGGGTGCATCATACTTGGACTGGGTGCATGATACATGGACTGGGTGCATCATACTCGGACTGGGTGCATCATACTCAGACTGGATGCATCATACTTGGACTGGGTGCATCATACGTGGACTGGGAGCATCATACTCGGACTGGGTGCATCATACTTAAACTGGGTGCATCATAGCGGACTGGGTGCATCATACTCAGACTCTGTGCATCATACTCAGACTGGATGCATCATACTTTGACTGGGTGCAATATACGTTAACTGGGTTCATCATACTTGGAATGGGTGCATCATACTTAAACTGGGTGCATCATAATCGGACTGGGTGCATCATACTCAGACTGGGTGCATCATACTTGAACTGGGTGCATCATAATCGGACTGGGTGCATCATACTCAGACTGGGTGCATCATATTCAGACTGGATGCATCATACTTGAACTGGGTGCATCATAATCGGATTGGGTGCTTCATACTCAGACTGGGTGCATCATATTCAGACTGGATGCATCATACTTAGACTGGGTGCATTATACTTGGACTGGGTGCATTATACTTGGACTGGTCGCATTATACCTGGACTGGGTGCATCATACTCGGACTGGGTGCATCATACTTGGTCTGTGTGCATCATACTCGGACTGGGTGCATCATAATCAGACTGGGTGTACCATACCCAGTTTGGGTGCATCATACTTGGACTGGGTGCATCATACTCAGACTGGATGCATCATACTCAGTTTGGGTGCATCATACTTGGACTTGGTGAATCATACTCGGACTGGGTGCATTATACTTTGACTTGGTGCATTATACTTGGTCTGGGTGCATCATACTCAGACTGGATGCATCGTACTTGGACTGGGTGCATTATACTCGGTCTGGGTGCATCATACTCAGACTGGATGCATCGTACTTGGACTGGGTGCATTATACTCGGTCTGGTTGCATCAAACTTAGACTAGCTGCAGCATACTTGAACTTGGTGCATTATTCTCGGACTGGTTGCATCATACCCGGACTGGGTTCATCATACTCGGACTGTGTGCATTATACTCGAACTGGGTTCATCATACTCGGACTGGGTGGATCATACTCGGACTGGGTGCATCATACTCGGACTTTGTACATCATACTTGGACTGGGTGCATTAAACTCGGAATGGATGCATCATACTTGGACCGGGTGCATTATACTTGGACTGGGTGCATTATACTCGGACTGGGTGCATCATACTCTGACTGGATGCATCATACTTGGGTTGGATGCATTATACTTGGACTGGGTGCATTATACTTGGACTGGGTGCATCATACTTGGACAAGGTGCATTATACTTGGACTGGGTGCATCATACTTGGACTGGGTGCATCATACTCGGACTGGGTGCATCATACTTGGACTGTGTGCATCATACTTGGACTGTGTGCATCATTCTTGGACTGGCTGCATCATACTCGGAATGGGTGCATCATACTCAGACTGGGTGCATCATACTCGGACTGGGTGCATCATACTCAGACTGGGTGCATCTTACGCAGACTTGATGCATCATACTTGGACTGGGTGCATTATACTTGGACTGGGTGCATTATACTTGGACTGGGTGCATCATACTCAGACTGGGTGCGTCATACGTGGACTGGGTGCATTATACTCGGAGTGGGTGCATCATAATTGGACTGGGTGCATTATACTTGGACTGGGTGCATTATACTTGGTCGGGGTGCATCATACTAAGACTGGATGTATCATACTTGGACTGTGTGCATTATTCTCGGTCTGGTTACATCATACTTAGACTGGCTTCATCATACTTGGACTGCGTGCATTATACTTGGACTGGGTGCATTTCTACTTGGACTGGGTGCACCATACTCAGACTGGTAACATCATACTTGGACTGGGTGCATCATACTCGGACTTGATGCATCATACTTGGACTGGGTGCATCATACTCGGACTGGGTGCATCATACTAAGACTGGGTGCATCATACTCAGTCTGGATGCATCAAACTTGGACTGGGTGCATTATAATTGGACTGGGTGCATTATACTTGGATTGGGTGCATCATACTCAGACTGGGTGCATCATACTTGGACTGGGTGCATCAACTCGGACTGGGTGCATCATACTTGGACTGGGTGCATTATACTTGGACTGGGTGCATTATACGTGGTCTGGGTGCATCATACTCAGACTGGATGCATTATACTTAGACTGGGTGCATCATACTTGAACTTGGTGCATTATACTCGGACTGGTTGCATCATACTCGGACTGGGTTCATCATACTCGTACTGAGTGCATTATACTCGAACTGGGTTCATCATACTCGGACTGGGTGGATCATACTCGGACTGGGTTCATCATACTTGGACTGGGTGCATTAAACTCGGAATGGATGCATCATACTCAGATTGGGTGCATCATACTTGGACTGGGTGCATCATACTTGGACTGGGTGCATCATACTCGGACTGGGTGCATCATTCTCAGACTGGGTGCATCATACTCAGACTGGATGCATCATACTTGGACTGGGTGCATCATACGTGGACTGGGTGCATCATACTCGGACTGGGTGCATCATATTTGAACTGGGTACATCATACTCGGACTGGGTGCATCATACTCAGACTGGATGCATCATACTTGGGTTGGGTGCATTATACTTGGAGTGGGTGCATTATACTTGGACTGGGTGCATTTTACTTGGACTGGGTGCATCATACTCAGACTGGGTGCATCATACTTGGACTGGGTGCATCAACTCGGACTGGGTGCATCATACTTGGACTGGGTGCATTATACTTGGACTGGGTGCATAATACGTGGTCTGGGTGCATCATACTCAGACTGGATGCATCATACTTAGACTGGGTGCATCATACTTGAACTTGGTGCATTATACTCGGACTGGTTGCATCATACTCGGACTGGGTTCATCATACTCGTACTGAGTGCATTATACTCGAGCTGGGTTCATCATACTCGGACTGGGTGGATCATACTCGGACTGGGTTCATCATACTTGGACTGGGTGCATTAAACTCGGAATGGATGCATCATACTCAGACTGGGTGCATCATACTTGGACTGGGTGCATCATACTTGGACTGGGTGCATCATACTCGGACTGGGTGCATCATTCTCAGACTGGATGCATCATACTCAGACTGGATGCATCATACTTGGACTGGGTGCATCATACGTGGACTGGGTGCATCATACTCGGACTGGGTGCATCATATTTGAACTGGGTGCATCATTATCGGACTGGGTGCATCATACTCAGACTGGGTGCATCATACTCAGACTGGATGCATCATACTTGGACTTTGAACTGGGTGCATCATTATCGGACTGGGTGCATCATACTCAGACTGGGTGCATCATACTCAGACTGGATGCATCATACTTGAACTGGGTGCATCATAATCGGACTGGGTGCATCATACTCAGACTGGGTGCATCATTCTCAGACTGGATGCATCATACTTGGACTGGGTGCATTATACCTGGACTGGGTGCATTATACTTGGACTGGGTGCATTATACTTGGACTGGGTGCATCATACTCGGACTGGGTGCATCATACTTGGTCTGTGTGCATCATACTCGGACTGGGTGCATCATAATAAGACTGGGTGTATCATACTCAGACTGGATGCATCATACTTGGACTGGGTGCATTATACTTGGACTGGGTGCATTATACTTGGACTGGGTGCATCATACTCAGTTTAGGTGCATCATACTTGGACTGGGTGCATCATACTCGGACTGGGTGCATTATACTTGGTCTGGATGCATCATACTCAGACTGGATGCATCATACTTGGACTGGGTGCATTATACTCGGTCTGGTTGCATTAAACTTAGACTTGCTGCATCATACTTGAACTTGGTGCATTATACTCGGACCGGTTGCATCATACTCGGACTGGGTTCATCATACTCGGACTATAAGCATTATACTCGAACTGGGTTCATCATTCTCGGACTGGGTGGATCATACTCGGACAGGGTGCATCATACTCGGACTTGGTACATCATACTTGGACTGGGTGCATTAAACTCGGAATGGATGCATCATACTTGGACCGGGTGCATTATACTTGGACTGGGTGCATTATACTCGGACTGGGTGTATCATACTCGGACTGGGTGCATCATACTCGGACTGGGTGCATCATACTCAGACTGGATGCATCATACTTGGGTTGGGTGCATTATACTTGGAGTGGGTGCATTATACTTGGACTGGGTGCATTTTACTTGGACTGGGTGCATTACACTTGGACTGGGTGCATTATACTTGGACTGGGTGCATTATACTTGGACTGGGTGCATCATACTTGTCCTGTGTGCATCATACTTGGACTGGCTGCATCAAACTCGGAATGGGTGCATCATACTTGGACTGGGTGCATCATACTCGGACATGGTGCATCATACTCAGACTGGGTGCATCTTACGCAGACTTGATGCATCATACTTTGACTGGGTGCATTATACTTGGACTGGGTGCATTATACTTGGACTGGGTGCATCATACTCAGACTGGCTGCGTCATACGTGGACTGGGTGCATTATACTCGGAGTGGGTGCATCATACTTGGACTGGATGCATTATACTTGGACTGGGGGCATTATACTTGGTCGGGGTGCATCATACTCAGACTGGATGTATCATACTTGGACTGGGTGCATTATACTCGGTCTGGTTGCATCATACTCAGACTGGGTGCATCTTACTCGGACTGGGTGCATTATACTCGGTCTGGTTACATCATACTCAGAATGGATGTATCATACTTGGACTGGGTGCATTATACTTGGTCGGGGTGCATCATACTCAGACTGGGTGCATCTTACTCGGACAAGGTGCATTATACTCGGTCTGGTTGCATCATACTTAGACTGGTTGCATCATACTTGAACTTGGTGCATTATACTTGGACTGGTTGCATCATACTCGGACTGGGTACATTATACTCGGACTGGGTGCATTATACTCGAACTGGGTTCATCATACTCGGACTGGGTGGATCATACTCGGACTGGGTGCATCATACTTGGACTGGGTGCATTAAACTCGGAATGGATCCATCATACTTGGACTTGGTGCATTATACTCGGACTGGGTGCATTTTACTCAGTCTGGGTGCATCATACTTGGACTGGGTGCATTATACTCGGACTGGGTGCATCATACTCTGACTTGATGCATCATACTTGGACTGGGTGCATTATACTCGGACTGGGTGCATCATACTTGAACTGGGTGAATTATACTCGAACTAGATGCATATAACCCGGACTGTGTGCATCATACACGGATTGGATGCATTATTCTCGGACTGGGTGGATCATTCTCGGACTGGATTCATCATACTCGGACTGAATGCATCATACTCGGACTGGGTGGATTATACTCGGACTGGATTCATCATACTCGGGCTGGATTCATCATACTCGGACTGGGTGCATCATACTCGGACTGGGTGCATCATACTCTACTCGGACTATGTGTATTATATTAGTACTCGGACGGGTATGTGGGGTTTATGTCATGTGTTGGTATAAATGAAGATCTTAATATAACTTATAGTATTTCAATCGATCTCCTCTATCGGTTTAAAACGTTCTAAACTTACCTATTTAAGCCTTTTTAACATAGACTGACAAACTTGTTTCGACCTGCACCATTTACATCTTCAATAATATTTTAAAAACACAATCCAGAATGCTTATATAAGGAATGAGAATTAAAAAAATATATAACATCAAATAAATCAATAATAGTAGCACAAATAAGCGGCGTACTAGAAAACAAAGACACAAACACCAAACAAACAGATGACAAAAATGGTATCCATCATATGACATTCAGCACCAATGATCATACTTTTTTGACAAAATACATATTTATTCCATCCGTTCTGGGTTTTGTAGTGATATATTCATATTTTTAATGTGTATTAGATGCCTAAGAAGGTTAAAGTTGTGTTGAACAGCTAGGTCGCAAACAGACATGATTAGACGATGATCTAGACGGAGAACACAAATTTGGAGAATATTTTTCAAAGGAATGCAGTCAAAATATCAATTATTATAGGATTTAATGATAATTGTAAATTTGAAAAACCTAAATCGGTCATATAATTGAACACAGAACCATTCGGATTAAAATCACAGATTCGGGCCCTAAATTGATTATAGCTTTAACACTACCTGCGCTGCCTCGGACTCGCTTTCGAACTATCGACCCACGTCATTGTTTATGCTTGCGGGCAAAAAAGAGTGTTCCACGCGATAAACTGAGGAACCTTGCCAGAGGTTGAGTATCAACAATGTTAAAACGTCCAAGCTCTAGAAAAGCAAGTCATAATTAACTCGATATATATATATATATATATATATATATATATATATATATATATATATATATATATATATATATATATATTTATTTATTTATTTATTTATTTTATGCTTTCCGGTGGTTTATAGAGAAATATCAGTGAAATAAAAGTGGTATTTCACTGTTTTAAACAGTGAAAAATAACAGTGAAAAATAACGATATTTTTCATTATTATACGTCACTTTTATATACAGTGCTTAACTCCCATAGGCCATCGTGACATAGAAATACTGTCAGACCCAGCGGGAATAAATTTACTGTCCAAAATATACTGTATCCCGCTGCCATAGCAATCACGTGCCACCAGCGGGAAAAAATTTACTGACAAAAAAATACTGTATCCCGCTGCCTTAGCAATCACGTGCGAAATGTTCGAAAATTATACTGTCCCATTCGCGAATGCGCAGTACGCAGTTTTGCGTGTCCGTTGTATTTGGATAATTAAAATATCGATTGCAGCTGAAACTGTGCTGTAGAATAGATTAATGCCATTATTAAAGCTTTGACAGGAGTCAAAAAGAAAATCAATTTAGTATAAACGACGCGCTTACCTCAAAGGCAACTTTAATCCAATGCTAATAACAATAAAGTCACAACGATATACACTTCCAGTGTCTGTTCTTAAGGTTTTATGCATGACAAACACACAATCCGAAATACGTTTTGGATTCGTTCGATGCTTTAAACAAATATTTTACTGTTAAAAAAAAACACCACGTCCATATTGTTGTCCCAAAATATTTCGTCACCGAAATGACGTCATACAAGTACGTCATAAATTGCGTAATCAAGTGATGAAAATAAAATACGGAAAGCTGGTTCTGTAATATATTTTTAAAGAAATAATTGACGACTAAGAAAATTGATGGGATAAATTGATTACTAGGTCGGTGCCGAATAAAGCGAAGTTCATTTTGCTCTGCCCGTAAATCGGAACCACTCAACATATTAATGGTTGTTCATTGCTGAAATTAAATTCAATTATTGAATATTAAAATTGTTCATGGTTCATATAAATTGTTCATGTTTGAATAGTTTATTCGGTATAATAAAATAAATATTACATGTCTGACAGGGTGACAGTTAATTTGTCAACTTTCGGAAAAATACTGTCAACCTTGGCTTCGCCTCGGTTGACAGTATTTCCTCAAGTTGACAAATTTACTGTCACCCTGTCAACAATGTAATATTTATATTCTGTTTTACTGTGACATGACGTCATTTTTTCGACGAAATGACGTCATAAATACAGCGAAATTATCCAGTAAAACTCTCTTACAATGTTATTATACGGTGAAAAAAGCATAAAAAGCATTAAATAAAAAGAAAATTTGTTGGATTCGATGGAATATCTATTTTAATTCACTCGTGAAAATATTATTTTATATGATCACTCGTGAAATAAAATCGATATTCCATCGAATCCAACAAATATCCTCTACATATATATATATATATATATATATATATATATATATATATATATATATATATATATATACTCATACTGGGTTAACTATAGGGTCTGTGATATATTTCCGGACTGTTGGGTACTTCCCTTTCCCATGCTAGTATCCAACTGAAAATTAGCGTGTTTTATGCGAATTACCTTCAACAACCTATATATAACTCAAAACTTAATATATCTAGTTATTTCTGCAGGCAAATAACATATACATTTTTTTACTTTAAACCTCGTATCTGGGTCCCCATGACCCAATTATTTTTTTATATATGTATACTCTGTGATACTTGATACCGACATACCGGGTCCCTGAGTTAGTGTCACTTGAAATACGAAACATTGTTTGCTAAAAAATGAGTTGGCCTTGAGCATAGTTATATCTTGCGACACTCGCATTAGAATTGTGGTTAAGATCTTCTCGACCTCAAACTTGATATATTAAATCCTCACGATCAGATGTGTTTGTATTTGTGTGGCCTATGCATGAATCGCTCTGCATGGTTTCCTTGCATTATACATTTAATAACATTTTGAGTCGAATTCATTTTACAGAGGGAATGACACAATGGTGAACTAAATATGTGTTTAATGTTATTTTAATATTATTTTGAATTTTTGCATTATTTGACTACGTATCGTGTTATTTTCTCCTGTTGCGTGATTTTGTAGTCGCCGGAACTTTTAAAAGCACAATGTCCTTGGTTAAACAATTGAGATAATGTAGGATAGAATCATCCTTGTAGAAATCATTGAATTATTTAACAGTGGTGTCCGTGTGATGCAAGCAGCTATAATGAAACAGTTGTCGCTATAACAGTTTCATTGCAAAGATACGTAAAGGTAAAGCAGTTGCGGATCGTTAATGGTAAATAGATATGACAACCAAAAACAAAACATTTATAGGATTATTAAATTGAAATGAAAAATAGAAGTCAAACGAATATTTAAACGTTATAACAATATGTATTTACTTATTGTGTTTAAACCTGACGTGATGTCACCCTGGCGTGACACGAGTATAAATGTTTTTATGATAGCTTCGAAAAGGATTTCAAAGATAATGACTAAAACACGCAGCGATTCCTAGTACAAGAAGAGTACCGCTATTAAGACCACATTGAACACTGTAAATTGCAATTTTTCAAGATTGCATGGTCCCAAAGTATTAAATAAAGAACAAAATACCCTGTTAATTATTTAGTCCGACATGCTATTAAGACCAAGCTGAAAGTAGCGGAACTTTACTGTAGTTTTATGTGCCTTCGTGGAAAATGATCCAGTCATCGATATTCGGTCCACTTCCTCATGTCCAACAGAAAGGTATTCATTTCGTGCTTTGAACTATTCTGAAGATTTTAGTCATAGTTATGTCATAAATATCGAATAGGGACTTGTAAAACCAGTTCTTTAACTTGCATTATTGCTTCGCAAGAATGGACCTGTAAAAATGCTTTTAAATTAGTTAAAAGGAAGGTATTTGAAAAAAATCCTGTTTTTGTCTTATAAACAAAAAAAAAACATTGAATGTGATACATAACCCATCACAGTATCCAATAACAGACGGGCGAAAAGATTTGAGTATAGCCTATACCACTTGCGACTGGGTATAATACATAAATACCTCCAATAACTAAAGGCAGTGGCTAGTCGTACATTCCCGTACGGCTAGACAAGAGGCTAACCGTACGGCCCCGTACGGCTAGACAATAGGCTAGCCTTACGGCGCTGTACGTATTATAGCCTTTCCTATAGAGATTGTCTAGCCGTACGGCTTATAAAGTATAAAATTGTCATTTAGTGCTGTTAATCAGTAATATGCAGCAAAGACAAATAAGCGCCCGAGCCGATTGTGACGAAGATATTTCGTACATATTTTCCTACAATAAGCCTATAACTGAAGCATTCGTATTTTTAGTTAGTGTTCGTGTGGCGTATAAATGGTTACAGGAATTTATCAAAGCGCTGACGTCACTGTAGGTGTTCGTTGTTGTATAAGTTTAGACGCAACTCAGTTTAAAAAATTATTTTATAGCTTTTTATATTGCAAGTTTTGAATAAACACAATCCATTCAAAATTATAAAGAGTGTGTCTTAAAGCACAGGTTCAGATGTGTTTTTTTTAAATCATTAATAAAAAATATATTTTTAGCTTCGTTTTGGGAAAACAGGGCTAAATGCTTATGCATAAATTGTCATCCCAGTACAAGAGACCCTTTAAACATTATAAAATAAGACATGTCGTCCTTGTTTAACGTGTTTGCATTGCACAAGCTAATCAGTATGCACAGGCTTATCTTATTTGACATGCATTAAGCCTCGTTTTCTCTGAAAGCAGCCAGTATGTGCAGATTTTCAATGATAAACACTAGACTGGCCAATATCGTCTTACAAGCTGTTAAACTCTATTACTCATATACACCAACTGCAGTGCACCAGTGAGTGGTGGACTATAAACAGGCAAATGTGGTGGTTATCTTTCCTAGCAGACGCTAGTAGAATGTGTAGTCTGCTGCAACGGACAGTGGTTGTATTTCCATGTCATAGTTAAAGGGATCTTTTCACGGTTTGGTAAATTGACAAAATTGAAAAAAATTGTTTCAGATTCGCAAATTTTCGCTTTAGTTATGATATTTGTGAGGAATCAGTATTACTGAACATTAACCATGGTCTAATATAGCCATTATATGCATCTTTTCACGATTTAAAAACCTAAAAATTATAGAGCGTTGCAACGCGAAACGATTGAATAATTTGGAGAGTTCTGTTGTTATCGTTTAAATTTGTGAAACTACGAAGATTGCTTATATCAGGTATAGAATACACCTCTCATGTATGCTTGGCAGGATAGCTCATTAGGCTAAAGCGTTTTTTACTACAGGATTCCGGGGGTCACTGGTTCGAGCCCTTGTACGGGCTACTTTTTTTCCATTTTTAAATTTTATTTTTGATTTTTTTTCTGGAGCGTTAAAAATCCAATGTTTACATTCATCAATATAAAGCATCTAATGACAAACTTCAAAACATGTCAAATCTGTGAAAAGGCCCCTTTAAGGCTTCTACGCACATACCGATTTGCAAAAACATTAGCGTTAGCGGACGCTCACACTAAAAATGAACCGTTGAACTAAATTTAGATTCACATCGTACATGTACATGCACGATTTACATGCTGGCGAATTCGACTGTACATACATTTTCGATTTCAGAATTTAATATCTGGCTTATTTTGCATATATCGACACATGTTCTTCTTAACTTTTCTCTAAGTTTATGTTCAAATATATGTTTAATAAATTGTTTTTTTTACACATTTTATGTAAATTAATAAATATTTGAAAAAATCGTATAATCTCGCTTTAAAAATTCTTCATCTTTCACGGCTTCCTTTCATGTCATACGGTTGCTTATTTGATTCATTAATTAGTCGACGTTCCTAAGGCGTGAAAAACCTGTAATAAAGAGTTGCGGCATCGATATTTTGAAATTTAATGACGACAGCCGTCAAAGTTACGTTCTAGAAATTGACTTACACACATAATTTAAATCGGTTTTTAATTTGATTCTTTAATAAGACGACTTTCCTATGTAAGGAGTGAAAACTGTTTTAATTAGTTGCGGCATCGATATTATGAAATTCAATGACGGCCAAGGTACTTCTCAGAAATGGAGTCACACAAATAATTTATTTGTCGTTCAGACAATGGATAAATATATGGTTTCATACAAGCAATTTATCAGTTCACTGAAAATGGTTGTCTTTAACTTAGACAATATCCATAGGAAAGGCTATACGTACAGAGCCGTACGGCAAACCTATTGTCTACCCGTACGGGGCCGTGCGGCTAGCCTCTTGTCTAGCCGTACGACTAGCCACTGAAAAATGTATAGTTATTTCATTTTCATTTTACAAATGTCTCTAAAAATATATTTAAATTTTCTCTATCATGGAAGTGTCATTTATTCATACAACACATGACAAATTATAACAACAATATATGTTAAAATTATCTGACCCTTGTCAGACGTTTTATTATGAAACTAATAAATGATATGCATGATTGTCAGATTGTGAAATGCTCAATTCAAGTATTATATAAGAGATAAATGGTGACGGACCCATGACAAACAAATAATTGGAGATAGTAGTAACAATCCATCATAAGTTGCAGTACGAACTAAATGATTATCATGAAAATAAAAACTGATTTAACAAGCAAATTCGTTGAATTGATATCCCCCGCCATTATACTTCTGGATACAAGTTATGGCTCTGGACACACAAAAAAAAGCATTTTTTTCAAATACAAAGGGTCATAACTCCGCTATTATTCAAGGATGTACAATGCCATTTGGCGTGCATCATCCTCTTATCCATATATATATATACTCATACCAAGTTTCAATGAAATCTGCCAAAGCACTTCCAAAATATGGTTCCGGACACAAAAGTGCCGGACGGACAGACGGAAAGACGGACAATGCCAAATTAATATCCCTCCGCTGTTGGCGGGGGATCACAAAAATTAAGCAAAATTAATGACATACACAACAAGATGCGTTTGTGAAACCCAATGTCCCCGTATATAACGTTTGACCTTGAAGGATGACCTTGACCCATCACCACTCAAAATGTGCAGCTCCATGAGATACACATGCATGTCAAATATAAAATTGCTAGCTTCAATATTGCAGAAGTAACATAACATGAGCAATTTTGACCCATATATTTGACCTTGAAGGATGACCTTGACCTTTCACCACTCAAAATGTGCAGCTCTATGAGATACATATGCATGCCAAATATCAAGTTGCTATCTTCAATAGTGCAAACGTATTCATAAAATAAGCGATTTGGGCCACATATATTTAACCTCTGACCTTGAAGGATGACTTTGACCTTTCAACACTCAAAATTTGCAGCTCCATGAGATACACATGCATGCCAAATTTCAAGTTGCTATCTTCAATATTGCAAAAGTATTAATAAAATAAGCGATTTGGGCCACATATATTTGACCTCTGACCTTGAAGGATGACCTTGACCTTTCAACACTCAAAATGTGCAGCTCAATGAGATACACATGCTTGCAAAATATCAAGTTGCTATCTTCAATATTGCAAAAGTATTCATAAAATGAGCGATTAAGGGCACATATATTTGACCTCTGACCTTGAAGGATGACCTTGACCTTTCACCAATGATAATGTGCAGCTTCAGGAGATGCATTTGCATGCCAAATATCAAGTTGCTACTTTCAATATTGCAAGTTATTGCAAAATGTTAAAGTTGGCATAAACAGACCAATCAACCAATCAACAGACCGACAGAGCAAAAACAACATGTCCCCCACTACTATAGTGGGGGACATAAAAATAGACTGATCCTACAAGCAAACCCCATATTTACACAGAACAATGTCTGAATTGACATAAATTTGGACAAAAAACATGCATTTTCCTGGATTTGAAGCACATACCTTTTGATTGCAAACAACAGTCTTACTTACTAAGACATTTCTGAAAATTACACGTTGCCAGCAAAGTACATTTTTAAATCAGATATGCAATGTCATGTCCTTACCAAATTGTACTAGAGCTGTTTTCACTTCGAGTTTGCAAACAGCCTTAAAATATAAACTAAACACTAGAAAAGAATCTTTAACAAGGGCTGTTTGTAAAACATGCATGCCCCCCATATGGGCTGTCCGTTGTAGTGGCAGCCATTGTGTGAATACGTTTTTTGTCACTGTGACCTTGACCTTTGACCTAGTGACCTGAAAATCAATAGGGGTCATCTGTGAGTCACGATCAATGTACCTATGAAGTGTCATGATCCTAGGCAAAAGCGTTCTTGAGTTATCATCCGAAAATCATTTTACTATTTCGGGTCACCATGACCTTGACCTTGTGACCTTAAAATCAATAAGGGTCATCTGTGAGCAATGATCAATCTACCTGTGAAGTTTCATGATCCTAGGCATATGCGTTCTTGAGTTATCATCCGAAAACCATTTTACTATTTCGGGTCACCGTGACCTTGACCTTTGACCTAGTGACCTCAAAATCAATAGGGGTCATCTGCGAGTCATGATCAATCTAGCCATGAAGTTTCATGATCCTAGGCGTATGAATTTTTGAGTTATCATCCGGAAACCATTTTACTATTTTGGGTCACCGTGACTTTGACCTTTGACCTCAAAATCAATAGGGGTCATCTGCGAGTCATGATCAATCTACCCATGAAGTTTCATGATCCTAGGCGTATGCTTTCTTGAGTTATCATTCAAAAACCATTTTACTATTTTGGGTCACCGTGACCTTGACCTTTGACCTAGTGACCTCAAAATCAATAGGGGTCATCTGCGAGTCATGATCAATGTACCTATGAAGTTTCATGATCCTAGGCCCAAGCGTTCTTGAGTTATCGTCTGACAACCACCTGGTGGACGGACCGACAGACTGACATACCGACAGACCGACCGACATGAGCAAAGCAATATACCCCCTCTTCTTCGAAGGGGGGCATAATGAGATAAAAGTGCACTTACAAAATCAAAGTCTTTCATTTTGAAAACCAATAGACAGAATTATAACATATAAAAAGTATACAATCTTCAGTACACTGATCAACAAATTAAAACATTTTAAATCATACAATTTGCATAAAATTCAAAGCTTGATATCTCAAAAACTTATCCACAATATTGAAAGATATTAAGAATCTTACAATCTGCATCATAACTAAAGCTCAATATCTTATAAAACTGATTGACTAAACTGCAACATTTTACAAATTATTTAATCTACAAAAAATGAAAAACTTCATATTTCAAAATTCAACCGACAGCATTGACACATATTTAGAATCATACAAAGTTAAAGCTTCAAATGTCAACTTGAAATGAGTCCAAAGTACACGGACTTTAGTGAAACACTGGTAAGGGACTAAAAAGGCAGTTAACAACAAGAGCTGTGTTCGTAAAACACAATCCCCCTTACTGCGCCGCTTTGAAGCCATATATTCGACCTATGACATTGAATTATTACCTTGACCTTTCACCACTCAAAATGTGCAGCTCCATGAGATACACATGCTTGCCAAATATGAAGTTGCTATCTTCAATATTGCAAAAGCATTCATAAAATGAGCGATTTTGGCCACATATATTTGACCTCTGACCTTGACCTTTCAGAAAATTAAAATGTGCAGCTCTATGAGATACATATGCATGCCAAATATCAAGTTGCTATCTTCAATATTGCAAAAGTTATTGCAAATGTTAAAGTTGGCGTAAACAGATCAACCAACCAACCAACCAACAGACAGGACAAAAACAATATGTCCCCCACTACTATAGTGAGGGACATAAAAATAGACTGAACCTTCAAGCAAACCCCAAATTTACATAGAACAATGTCTGAATCGCCATAAATTTGGACAAAAAACATGCATTACCCTGTATTTGAAGCACAGACCTTTTGATTGCAAACAACAGTCTTACTAAGACATTTCAGAAAATTACACGTTGCCAGCAAAGTACATTTTAAAATCAGATATGCAATGTCATGTCCTTACCAAATTGTAATAGAACTGTTTTCACTTCGAGTTTGCAAACAGCCTTTAAATATAAACTAAACACTAGAAAAGAATCTTTTAGGAGATAAAAGTGCACTTACAAAATCAAAGTCTTTCATTTTGAAAACCAATAGAAAGAATTAAAGCATAAAAATTATGCAATCTTCATTACACTGATCAACACCATTGAAACATTTTAAAATCATACAATTTGCATAAAACTCAAAGCTTGATATCTCAAAAACTTATCCACAATATTGAAAGATATTAAGAATCTTACAATCTGCATCATATTTAAAGCTCAATATCTTATAAAACTGATTGACGAAACTGCAACATTTTACAAATTATTTAATCTACAAAAAATGTAAAACTTCATATTGCAAAATTCAACTGACAGCACTGACACATATTTAGAATCATACAAAGTTAAAGCTTCAAATGTCAACGTGAAATACACATCCAAGATATCATTTAAACTAATATACTGACAAAGTTTCAAGAAGATTCATAAGTCCATATAAGGAAAAATGCCCCGCCCACTGGTGGCCATGTTTTTCTTAGCAACTGGAACCAATTTCAAACTTGTCCAAATATCATTGGGACAAATCTTCTGACAAAGTGTCATGATGATCGTACAATAAATATGGCTTCTAGAGTTTTAACAGGGTTTTACTTTAGCCATATAAGGAAAAATGCCACGCCCCTTAGTGGCCATGTTTTTTCACCAACTAGAACCATTTTTGAACTCATCCAAGATATCATTTGGACAAATCATCTGACCAAGTTTCATAATAATCGGAAAATAAATGTGGCCTACAGAGTGTTAACAATGTTTTAGTAAAGCATGATACATAACCATATTAGGAAAAATGCCCCGCCCCCTGGTGGCCATGTTTTTTAAGCAAACAAAACTATTTTTGAACTAATCCAAGATATCATTAGGACAAATCTTCTGACCAAGTTTCATGAAGATAAGAAAATAAATGTGGCCTATAGAGTGTTAACAAAGTTTTACTATAGCCATATAAGGTAAAATGCCCCACCCCCTGGCGGACATGTTTTTCAACCAACCAGCATCATTTTTTAACTTGTCTACGATATTTTTTGGGATGAATATTCTGACCAAGTTTCATGAAGATCGGAAAATAAATGTGGCCTCAAGAGTGTTAACAAGATTTTACAATAGCCATTTTTATAAGGAAAAATGCCCCGCCCCTTGGCAGCCATGTTTTTCAAGCAAACATAACCATTTTCAAACCCATCCAAGATATTAATGAGACAAATATTCTGACCAAATTTCATGAAGATTGGACAATAAATGTGGCCTCTAGAGTGTTCACAACGTTTTACTATAGCCATATATAGCCATATAAGGAAAAATGCCCCGCCCTTTGGCAGCCATGTTTTTCAAGCAAACGTAACCATTTTCAGCTCGTCTAAGATATCATTGAGACCAAACTTCTGACCAAATTTCATGAAGAATGGACAATAAATGTGGCCTCTAGAGTGTTAGCAATGTTTAACTAAAGACATAAGGAAAACTCCCCCGCCCCTTGGCGGCCATGTTTTTTCACTGATCTGGACCATTTTCGAACTCGTCCAAAATATAAATAAAACCAATGTTTTGACCAAGTTTCATGATGATTAGGCAAACATTTTGACTTCTAAAGTGTTCACAAGGTTTCTCTATAGCCATATAAGGAAAACTGCCCCGCCCCTGGCGGCCATGTTTTTCAACGGACCGGAACCAATTTTTAACTCAACCAAAATATCACTTAGACAAACATTTTGACAAAGTTACATGAAGATTGGACTTCTACAGTGTTCACAAGTTTTTTTGTTTTTTTTTTGACCTAGTGACCTAATTTTTGACCCAGCATGACCCAGTTTCGAACTCAGTCGAGGTATCAATGTGACAAATGTTCTGCAAAATTTCATGAAGATCAGACAATAAATGTGGCATCTAGAGTGTTCACAAGGCAAAATGTTGACGACATACAACGCACAACGGACAAAAGGCAATCACAAAAGCTCACCATGAGCATGTTGCACTCAGGTGAGCTCAAAAGTTATGGCCAATTTTAAAGTTTTCAGACGGACGGACAGAAGCAATATATTTAACATTTAACCTTGAAGGATTACCTTGACCTTCACTTTTCACCACTCAATATGTGCAGCTTCACAAGATGCACATGCATGCCAACTGGAGCTTTGTCACAGACTTGACATATACCCCCACATAACGCATTGACACAGACTATTTTGTATGCTGTCTTCACAAAACAAGATAATACAATTTATGGCGATTTTTTAAGAATCATTATGCCATTATCATTTATAGCCATTTTGACCTTTGAACTCTTGAATTGTTTCACATGACAAGCCTTCCAATGACTTTGAACAAAATTGATGTACAGAGTCATTTTAAAATCTTACAATGAATGACATATTTATGGCCCAGACAAGATAATTTATTGCCATTTTTGACCTTTGAACTAAAACTACGAACTTGAGTTTGAAGATATCGACGTAATTCTTTCGCGCGACACACTGTCAAATGATGGTGAACAAAAGAGCCAACGATTTTAAAATCGCACAATAAACAACATAGTTATTGCCCAGACAAGCTCAATTATGGCCATTTTTTACCTTTAAACTCAAATTGTGCCCTTGTTCTTGGAAATATCGACGTAATTCTTTCGCCCGACACACTGTTCAATGATGGTGAACAAATGTGCCAAATGATTTTAAAATCTCACAATAAAAAACAAAGCTATGGCCCGGCCAAGCATTTGACCTTTGAACTCCCAAGTGTGACCTTGACCTTTGAGATATTGACGTAATTTTTTTTAACACGACACACCGTTCCATGATGGTGAACAAATGTACCGAGTCATTTAAAAATGTAACGATAAATAACATAGCTATGGTCCGTACAAACTTACAGTTTAAAACATACTAAGTGACCCCATGACCTAGTTTTTGACCTGGCATGACCCATATTCAAACTTGACCTAGACATTATCTACATACAACTACTGACCAAGTTTGGTGAAGATCGGATGAAATATCGGGACAGACCGACAAACGTGACTCCTATATAGCCCCCATTACCAATTGTAATAGGGGTATAAATATCAAGTTGCTATGTTCAATATTGAAAAAGTTATGGCCATTTAAGTTTTCGGCCAGATGGACAGACTGACTGACTGACGGACAGTTCAACTGCTATATGCCACCCTACCAGGGGCATAAACATATTCCACAATTCTTTTTCCATTTTTGTTTTTCCATAATAATGTTATGGACCCTTGCCCTTATCTGGGCCACTGTTCTTCCGCTAAGTATTTTTAGGGACCCCATTATTTTTGAGCCAGATGGCATTTTTTTTTCTCTTAATTCATCTCTAAAAAAGTTCATGAAACATATGTTCTCTTCGCTGGCCCACTTTCGTTTCATTCCTTTCTTGTCCCTGTCCCTAAAACAAGAATAGATATAAAAAATAAAATAGCAATGAGTATCATGTCAGTGTTTTCTTCAGTTTTGGGGGAAAGGGGTCGGGTCCCCTGAGAGGGGGATAATTCACGTGTAAAAGGGGAAATTTCAATGCTAAGCAAGTAACATACAAAATCAAGTTGTAACACCATAATTCACCATACACAGAGAGAAAAACATTATTCCAATTTTTTTTGTCATCAACATGTTATGTTTATGTTCAAAGATCAACATTTTTTGGCTTTTCTGTGAATTATTTAAACGAGGATTTAAAATTGAACTACACTTCCAAGAGGGGAAATTTTCAAATATTTTTGGGAAAAATATACACTCTAAGCAGCAAACTCATTTGTTCAGTGACTGTAAGCCCTTTATTTTGTTGACTTTTCTACTGAATTGATCCTTGCACACAAAGTATCAACATAACAAGTCAGTGTTCTGCCGTGGATGCGCCCTTGTGTTATTGTCGCAAAAAACAAATATTTGTCCCCACCCGTTTTCTGTATATGGGTCCGCGGGCGCACATGAATTAGAAATAAAAACTAATCGATTCAATTTGTAAGTCGGTAAAGTAATCGAGTGAATGTGTAACCAGAACAAACTATTTCATTGGACATGACGTCATTTCGCAGCCAATGGTTAATTTATTTAATATTAACACTCTATTTCATTGGTAAGTTAAGATTATAACAACCAATCAGATATCAAGGAAATTTCCGAACCTATCAAAATGGCTTAAAGTGACAGGCCAAAGAAAACAAAATCCATTTATTTTTTTTCCTCCAGCAAGTAAAATTAGAAAATATGACAATAATATTAACAACCCAACAGAGTCTTCCCAAGTCCCAACATCGTTTAGCAATTACGAAAAAAGTCTGCCCCTAAACGTACATTCCAAGAAAATTGGCTTCAAAAATGTCCTTGGTCACTGTTTGACAACAACAAAATGACATGCAGATTGTGCATAAAGCAAAAAAGAAAACGCCTTTACTATCGGTATTTCTAATTATCGAACAAGTACTTTGACATGCGGAGTCCAATGACCATAAATCTGTTCAAAGTTTTGTAAATATGTTGACAACTGTTTGACAGTGTTAAAAAGTTTTTTGAATGTTCCAGTTTTAATAACAATGTTACAACCTGACTGTAAGAAGTTTAAGCACGTTTAAAAGTTCAAGTTAAAGGTTATTAGTTTCCACACATTTAATTCTGCTACAAAAATATTTCTGTGTCCCCATATTTTTTCTTTTTGTCCCCACTTTTGTAATCCTAAAGGGTCCCCAACAGTAAAATTTCACGGCAGAACACTGCAAGTGATACAATGATTGAATATTGTAGAGCAAGGTTTTCCTGATAAAAATGCACAAAACCTGAACATGTTTGGAGGTAAAATGAACTAACTGAAACTGTTTTAACACCAGTTTAAAACAATTTTTCACACATATAAGAACTGACAGTTCGCAGAACTATCATTTCTTGGAAGAACAAGTACTAAACATTAACTTTCATAGCAAACTGCCTACTTTGTACTTTACAAGGACTTTTACAAGCACATTGTTGTAACCCTGTAGATCACAGAGGAGGTCGTCTAGAGCATCACACTTGACTTGGACTACTCATTTACTTTAATACAGTCATGACATAAGACTCTGTCACATAATGATAGAAAATGCAGAGAAACCCGTCTTCAAATTTAGTTCATACCTTGAGGATTTGGCTGCCTCATTTCATCATGGGTCAGACTGGCTGGCCCTTCACTGTCAGCAGTTGACATGGACTCTGAAAGAACCAAAGTGAAACCTGTAGATTGCATATGATCAGCACAGTCAACACTGGCATGTTGTATCATGAGAGGCTCTGACTCCTGTACAGATTCTAGACTGTGGGTGTCTTCAACAGTTGCCTCAATGACTGTAAACATATAATGTCAACAGTGGGGTCTTGTATGTCTATTATCCATTGGTGGATCTTGCTGAAATCTATAGAAAACATGCATGCCCCCCATATGGGCTGTCCGTTGTAGTGGCAGCCATTGTGTGAATACGTTTTTTGTCACTGTGACCTTGACCTTTGACCTAGTGACCTGATAATCAATAGGGGTCATCTGCAAGTCACGATCAATGTACCTATGAAGTGTCATGATCCTAGGCAAAAGCGTTCTTGAGTTATCATCGGAAAATCATTTTACTATTTCGGGTTACCGTGACCTTGACCTTTTGACCTCAAAATCAATAGGGGTCATCTGCAAGTCATGATCAATGTACCTATGAAGTTTCATGATCCTAGGCCCAAGCGTTCTTGAGTAATCGTATGACAACCACCTGGTTGACAGACGGACCGATCGACATGAGCAAAGCAATATACCCCCTCTTCTTCGAAGGGTGGCATAAATATATATTGGCTTGGACAACAGAAAATTGTACTAGAATATATAGTCTACAGTTGGGTCATGTCTTTATCATCAATAGATGGGCCTTTATTATATGACAACAGAAATACCATGGGTCAGACTGGCTGGCTCTTCACTTGGCTCCCTCCTATCATGGGTCAGACTGGCTGGCTCTTCACTTGGCTCCCTCCTATCATTGGTCAGACTGCCTGGCTCTTCACTGTCAGCAGTTGACATGGACTCTGAAAGAACCAAAGTGAAACCCGTAGATTGCATATGATCAGCACAGTCAACACTGGCATGTTGTATCATGAGAGGCTCTGACTCCTGTATAGATTCTAGACTGTGGGTGTCTTCAACAGTTGCCTCAATGCCTGTAAACATATAATGTCAACAGTGGGGTCTTGTATGTCTATTATCCATTGGTGGGTCTTGCTGAAATCTATAGAAAACATGCATGCCCCCCATATGGGCTGTCCGTTGTAGTGGCAGCCGTTGTGTGAATACGTTTTTTGTCACTGTGACCTTGACCTTTGACCTAGTGACCTGAAAATCAATAGGGGTCATCTGCGAGTCACGATCAATGTACTTATGAAGTGTCATGATCCTAGGCAAAAGCGTTCTTGAGTTATCATCCGAAAATCATTTTACTATTTCGGGTCACCGTGACCTTGACCTTTGACCTTGTGACCTCAAAATCAATAGGGGTCATCTGCGAGTCATGATCAATCTACCTATGAAGTTTCATGATCCTAGGCATATGCTTTCTTGAGTTATCATCCGAAAACCATTTTAATATTTCGGGTCACCGTGACCTTGACCTTTGACCTAGTGACCTCAAAATCAATAGGGGTCATCTGCGAGTAATGATCAATCTACCCATGAAGTTTATGATCCTAGCCGTATGCGTTCTTGAGTTATCATCCGGAAACCATTTTACTATTTCGGGTCACCGTGACCTTGACCTTTGACCTCAAAATCTATAGGGGTCATCTGCAAGTAATGATCAATCTACCCATGAAGTTTCATGATCCTAGGCGTATGCGTTCTTGAGTTATCATCCAGAAACCATTTTACTATTTCGGGTCACTGTGACCTTGACCTTTGACCTAGTGACCTCAAAATCAATAGGGGTCATCTGCGAGTCATGATCAATCTACCTATGAAGTTTCATGATCCTAGGCATATGCTTTCTTGAGTTATCATCCGAAAACCATTTTAATATTTCGGGTCACCGTGACCTTGACCTTTGACCTAGTGACCTAAAAATCAATAGGGGTCATCTGCGAGTAATGATCAATCTACCCATGAAGTTTCATGATCCTAGTCGTATGCGTTTTTGAGTTATCATCCGGAAACCATTTTACTATTTTGGGTCACCGTGACCTTGACCTTTGACCTCAAAATCTATAGGGGTCATCTGCGAGTCATGATCAATCTACCCATGAAGTTTCATGATCCTAGGCGTATGCGTTCTTGAGTTATCATCCAGAAACCATTTTACTATTTCGATCACTGTGACCTTGACCTTTGACCTAGTGACCTCAAAATCAATAGGGGTCATCTGCAAGTCATGATCAATGTACCTATGAAGTTTCATGATCCTAACCCAAAGCGTTCTTGAGTTATCATCCGGAAACCACCTGGTTCACGAACCGACCGACAGACCGACCGACATGTGCAAAGCAAAATACCCCCTCTTCTTCGAAGGGTGGCATAAATATATATTGGCTTGGACAACAGAAAATTGTACTAGAATATATAGTCTACAGTTGGGTCATGTCTTTATCATCAATAGGTGGGCCTTTATTATATGATAATAGAAATACCAAAGGAAATGTTTTGTTTTCCAAAAGCACTTCTAAAAGTGTTTTTTTATGCTTTTCGGTATAAGGTATGAGATGTACACAAAATAACAACACACATATCCCCCACTAAAATATGTTATAAGACCTGCTTACAATTTAAATCCAGAACATCTTCATACTTGCAAGTAAGTTATTTATCCTTTAAATCATTAAAAATAACTCAGAAACAGAAATGTCTAATTGAGCATATAAACTATTTCAAAAGGTGTCCAAATCTAAGGTATTCCTATTCTTCCTTTTTTTTTTAATGGGCTACCATAACAATGACTCTGTT
>NC_068359.1:24896094-24949710 GCF_020536995.1 Dreissena polymorpha | reverse complement strand
TCACGCTTCACGGGATGCCCGTTTACGGATAGGCAGCGTGGAGATTACGGTCCCACTATATCAATCTGTTGCCGTTTTGGTGAATACAGCCAGTATTTCGGGTATATGTGATTATTCACGAAGGAAGACATAGACTGGTGAAGGCCTTTCTGTAAAACATCGATTGGTGTTCATGTTTTTTTTATAAATTTACTTTGCTCGTAGTGTAGCATGCTTGTAATTTGGCTCAACTTTGTAAATGATTTGTTAGTCTGAAAAATTTTCAGGATTAAAATTAGACTAATCAAGACTTCTTTGATGGTTTTTATCACTTAATTTTGCGTTTATGAAGTAAAATTCTTTAAACTGTGAATTTTTAAAGTTTCTAATAAATTATATGTATATTAGCTTCCTTAGATTAATTGATAAACTATGCTATATAGCCGTCAGCGTACATCTTTCGTTCAATTCACAGTAGTCTAAACGCGTAACTCATGTAACCATATAATCATATAATGCACAGTTCGTCCATGTATATTCAAAAGACGTTTGATTATTCGAGAAACGACAAATGTCTGTTTTCCTTATTTACAGTTGGAACCTTCTTAATTGGATAATCTCTTTACTTGGATCCTATTTAAACCAGACAATTAATTCGCTCACTAATTTCCGGACACCTTGTTATACTTCGGAGAAAAACTTTGTCTTGTCAAACGCAATTGTTATCCCCCCCCCCCCCCCCCCCCCCCCCCCACTAAATCGCTCATTCAATGAACATACACTTCTTATCTCATGTTGCTTTTTATGTTAAGAGAACGATGCAGAATCTTTATTAGGCGAATGCTGTTTAATTGCCCACTTTTGTGCCCCCGGTAGATTGGTATATATCCCTACTGGATACGAAACTGAGAATAAATATATATACAAGCCATATTTATACGGCACTAAATTACATTGTAACAATACGCGCGTTTGTGAAACACATGTTCCTGCACTTTGAAGCCACACAACAGCTATATCCCAATTGAAAACATCATAACGAACGACGGTCCAAGGCCCATATATTCGCCAAAATGAACGTACTGGAACTAAACTCACACTTAATCTGTAAGTCATGTATGTAGACTCACACACCAAAAGTTATCTTAATATCTGACAGCATTTCGTAAAAGAAAACTCCGGAAAACGGTTATTAAAGATAAAATATAAGTTCAAGGACCATAACTTCACCAAAAATCAATGGACTGGGACGAAACTCACACTTAATCTGAAAGTCATGTAGAAAGACTCGCACAAAAAATCAGCTTAATATCTGAAAGCGTTTCATAAAAAACCCTACTGTTATTATAGAGGAGATTCAAAGGCCCATAACTTCGACAAAATAATGGGAACGGAACACTATCTGTAAGTGATGTAGGTAGACTCACATACCAAAAATCAGCGACATATCTGAAAGTCTTGATTAAAAAACCTAAAAACGGTTATTGTAGAGAACAAGTCCAACGCATATAACTTTGCAAAAAGAAACGGACCGAAATGCAACTCACACTTCTTCTTTTGGTCCTGTTGATGAGACTAAAATACCAAATTTAGCAATATATCTGAAAGCGTTGCATAAATATACCTCAGGAAAACGGAATACCTGACAGACGGACTGACGGACAGACCGACTTCTAAATATAAATATTATGTGAGTTTTGGGTATATATCAAGTTTATCATGCGAGGCTTAGAACCAGGGTACCATTGTTCGAGCCGAGCATGATTAACTTGAACTTTATCTAATATTCTATTTATCCTATTATTTTCTCCCCTATTCCATTATAATTATAAAATATCGCATTTTTGACGATTTTGTTCTTCAGTAGTTGAGAAATAAACATATTCCTCAAATTTTTGAAAAAAAAACACAACAAATCTGACCTTAAAATAGCGATAGACTAAAGCTCAAGTTTATACAATCGTTGTTTATACTTTCGATTTTAATCTGGTAATAGGACAAATGGGACAATATTGTGTTAAAAATATTATAACTGTTTCAATAATAAAGTAATGCTAAACTAATTATGAAAACAAAGATGATAATAACGACGACGACGATGATGATGATGATGATGGATGATGATATGATGATGATGATGATGATGATGATGATGATGATGATGATGATGATGATGATGATGATGATGATGATGATTGATAATGATGATGATAATGATGACGACGATGACGACGACGATGACGACGATAATGATGATCATCATCATGATCATGATGATCATGATAATAATAATAATAAAATTCATAATAACAAAACTAATACTACTGTAGCAGGGTTCGGTATAATGAGAACTTTATACTGCCTTGCTATATGAGCTAGCTTTTATTAGGCGAAGCGGTAGAGTGTCCTGTCTGATTTTGAACCGGGAGGTCCCGCGTTCAATCCCCACTGTAGTCGGGGATTTTCTTGCGTGGTTACACTACTACCACTTATAATAATGATCAATAATCATATTAATAATAACTATGCTAGTACTAATCATAATAATAACAGTAATAATAATAATCATAATAATAAGAACCAATAATTATATAAAATAATAATACAGTAATAAAATAAATATATCATCATCATCATCATTATCATCGTCATACCCAAATTATATCATCACATCAATTATAATTATTATCATCATAATTGTTATAAATATTGAAAACTCTGGAATAATTGAATACTGTTTATCTGCTAAAATGTATGCACGAGTCTCTGTCGTTAAATTTTACTGTTTATACACTTGCCATAAAATTGCATTGGTTGATTTTGTCCTTTGGGAACTTTTGTTCGGAGTTTTGGGATCCAAGACAATTCTTTCAGTTTACGGCACGATCCCAAAATCATCCCGAATACACTGAGTATGATGACATCCGTGCCGTCCATACCATGTTCGAGGGAGTTGAAATACTCGGCGACCTATTATTTCCTTGGAGTCCTTACATTCGCTTCGTTTTCTCTCAGCATTTGTTTTAATGACCTCTTTGATCCATCCACAAACATGGGAAAACAAATCGTATTTTGTGTAATGGGTTGAACCAAAAAGCAAGATGTACTTGTAAATGTTGTAGTTTTGCGACACGTTACTGATGTTAGAAAGAGGTCTACACAAGAAAAGCGGAGTAGTAGAAGGAGTTTCCTTATCGAAATAGCAAATTATGAGACGTGGGAAGGTTGCAATATACTAAATGATCGATTCATGTACTAAATGATCGATTCCAATCTCCACGCAGAGTTGTCGTACCTTGCTCTCACATACAACTCTGCGAAAGGCTCAGCCCTCCATTTTGTCTATAAAATAGATAAAACCGAACAAACGCATTCAACGTATATTTGATTGGATATTTAGGATCGCATGCATTACGTTAAGAAATATGACTTTTAAATGTACGATAAATCGTGCAAAAACTTGCGAGTTTTTATGCAACTCTTTGGAACTAATTTTATTGCCCATTTACGCAGATGGAATCATTCCACGCACTTCACAAATGTAAACAATTGAACATATTTTTTTTTGAGTGACGTTAGGAATTGCTTCGACGTGTGTATGTATGTTGGTTTCTTAACATAAAAAAAACATATCAATTTATAATACTGAATTAAGACTGATATAAGATATCAGGGAGGCGGAAAACTACAACGGGCGAGGCATGGTCAGGGGTGATAACCACAAAAAAGGGTTAGGGTAAGGGTTAGGGTTAGGGGTCGGGTTAGGGTTAGGGTTGGGTTTAGGCTAACCCAAACCCTAACCCGACCCCTAACACTAACCCTAACCCTAACCCTAACCCTAGCCCTCTAACCCCCCCTTGCGCAATACCTTACCACGCCTCGCCCGTTGTAGTTTTCCGCCTCCCATAGTAAACCATTGCACTAGAAAAGATTACATTCCACTAAGAAACGGCCGACAAAAAAAGTTGCAAAACAGTCGATTTTGATTTGTGTCAAGTTCTTTCTTGCATTGTACATGACATATATTTTTTATTGCATAAATCGATTCCGCTTAGAATGGCATTTAATAAAAGGTATGATTATGGGGGTCTCTATGTGCAAAATGATGCATTTATTTTCGCTCAAGATGTCGCTTTTACATTGAATTATATAGGGAAACTATTTAGTATATAATGACCTGGAACATTATTTACGGAATTTACTGTCGTAAATGTCAAAAAAGTGGTGTATGTGGTTCACTTGAAGATCCAATTATCTTACCTTAGGATTTATGATCGGCAGTGAAAATTCACAACGGAAACTTAAACTTCCTTCTTATGGTTTTTTCAACACTTGAGCGATTGAGATGTAGTAGTAGTAGTAGTAGTAGCAGTAGTAGTAGTAGTAGTAGTAGTATTAGTAGTAGTAGTAGTAGTAGAAGTAGTAGTAGTAGTAGTAGTAGTAGTAGTAGTAGTTATACTACTAATACAACTACTACTACTTCTTCTACTACTACTACTACTCAATCGCTCAAGTGAATAAAAAGACTGTTTGAATTTTCATTTTCTCAGCGTATTACATTTTCAGAAGTAAAGGGAAGGTTACGATTTAAACCGCCTTTGAGTACTTAACTCATTTTTATTTAGAGAACATTAAATAAGGAATGAGTTTTCATTTTCCAGACTATGTCACTTATAACACATCATAAACAATCAAGCTAATGAGACGTGGACACACATTTGAACTATGTGACAAACGACTTCGGTGGCAAGGGAGTTCACTATGCACAGGTGTGTATTCAATCATAAATGGAATCGTCTTACCGATAACAAAAATAATATTATATGCTGCTTCAATAACAACAGCACCACAAAAACTATTACTACTAAACAACAACAACTACTACTACTACAACTACAACAATAATAACAACAACAACATCAACAACAACAACAACAACTACTACTACTACTACTACTTCTACTACTACTACTACTACTACTACTACTACTACTACTACTATTACTACTACTACTACTACTACTATTACTCCTCAACGGCTAAGATCAGTATAATGAAGTTTGATAAGCAACACGTAAACAAATAAAGCATTACACACACGAAACAATTTAATAATTTCAATGTTTCTTTTGTATTTGTTTTATGTATTTTTTCAGCAAAATAATAGGAAAATAATGTAAAATACCAAATGCGTTGAATACATTTTGGTAAGTACAGCAGAATGGTTGAGCCCAAATAAGGACAAACGTTTCTTTCTTGCAATATATATTCTTTTTGTTATAATTCAGCTCTACAGTTATAATGTTTCAATCTAGCAATTCAAGGCATTTACATACACAGATCCACAGAACATGCTCCAATCTGTAGACACGCCACTTTAAATAAATAATACATGTGGGGAAAATAATATCTACTTTGCTACACAAATATTTGCCTCATACAGGTGCAAGATATTCAAAACGCATGTTTTAGTTTATTTATTTGATAACCGAATGATCAAATACGGAAGTTATAAACGTGTTACAGGAATAAAATGCTGATATAATATCGATTTTGCTTGCTAAAATAGTTTTTAAGTACTACTATCAAATTAAATGGATTTAAGTACAAACATAAGTGTGAGTACACGTACGAGTTTTACGTTTAACAAAAAGATTCTGCGTTCGAATGAGCTTTAAATAATGATACCATGGGTTATTAAGTCCATTAGTTTCTATTTTATTTTATTTTATTTTATTAATTTAATGTTAACGCGGACCCAGGGCATCGTAATATTTGTGTTGGGGCATATGAATAATTGTATGTATGTCGTGGTCACGACGTAAAGGGTTTTAAAAACTTAGTAATCGTTGCAATGCCTTAACAAATCTTGGAAACTTGGAAACTTCCATCTTGGTACTGAAGAACAATGCAGGGACATATATATGTTTGTATAGATCCCTGAACAATAAACGAAGTAGTGACGCGATTTTATTAAATATATTTGAAGATTTAGATGGTTTCTGTTATCGATACAATAATCATATATCATTTTTTTAAATAAATATTGTTATCAGGTCCATCTGCAAATCCACACAGTTTGAAACGATAAGTCAAGCCAAAATAAAGCTTGTGACACTTCGATTAGTAGTATGATTGATATCGTTTACGGTACTCATTCTCTTTAAATTAATAACGGCAGCGTATAAAATCGGATAACTGGGAATAGCTCCTCACTGAAATACACGTAAGTTATACTGTTTGTTCAAGTAAACATATTTAACAAATATTAATTTATATAATCACGATCGACAAGCGCTTTTGTTCTTTAAAGTCTCTATAACGCTCAAAATCAACGAACATTTCGTAAAGTATTTCTTTAAATGAAGTTAAACAATTAAAAAAAAGTGTTCATTATGGAATTGCCTAAATTTCAACGCCAGATGTGGTCTGGTAAAAAGATGTTTGTAGGTACAAAATGCTCGTTTTTATTAGTGTTTTGCATATTTAATTTCCCGCAACGATATCTATTCATACGTGACATGACCACTAACATGGTACCATTTTATTGTTCGTGTGTCGTATGAATAGATATAATTCGCGGGAAATTAAAATAGAATTGTGTCACAAATAAATAATCAAAGTACTGACAGTACTGGTGTGGCGATGTTTTTGAAGAGGATGGATTTAAAAGCATCAATTTAAGTTTATCTGCATCACCACAATTGTGTAATTTTTATTGCTTGTCATTTATCCACATCCTTAATTTAAGATTTCACATTGCTGCAGTGTACATGGTGTTTAAGAAAATCCATAGTTCTTTTAAAAATTAAGAACAAGAGGCTTTTTTTGGCATATTGATTTGTACACAAAATTTTCGTACCCCAATTTTGTTTCGTACTCAAAATGTTCGTACCCACATTTTTCACATATGATTACAAAAAAATGTGTGTACGAAAATTTTGAGTACGAAAAAAATGTGGGTACGAAACTTTTGGGTAGGAAATAAAATTTGGATACGAAACTTTTGGGAACGAAAAAATTGGGTACAAAAAATGGGTAGGAAACAAAATTGGGTACAAACAAATGAAAAAAAAATACGGTACGAAAAAAAAGGTTTCGAAAAAAAAATGGGTAAAAAAAATGGGTACACAAAATTTTGGGTACGAAAAAAACATTAGGTACGAATTTATCTATTAGGAAAGATGGGGTACCTTTAAATATACCGAGGTACCCAAAAGTATCATTTGTTTGAAAATCGGTGCACGGTGAAGAATACTTCAAAGTACCCGAGGTACGGAAAAGGGGTACCCGTGGGGAACTTGACCCATTCAGCCAAAATACCGGTACTTATTATGTAAGAAATAAAGAAGGGACGAACAAAGCTTGAGTACGAAACAAAATTGGGTACGAAACAAAATTGGGTACAAAATGAAATTTGGGTACGAAACAAAATTTGGGTACGAACAAAATTTGAGTACGAAAAAATGGGTTCGAAAAACATTGGGTACGAAAAATTGTGGGTACGAAAAAAAATGTGGGTGTCTGGTTCCTCTCCCGAACCTCTCGATAACTTTGAAAGAGGACGGGAACTAATCTGCCTTTACTTTTATCAATGATGATCAGCAAGGTATGCCGATTGAGAAAATTTGGCTAAATCAATTAGATTGACTCGTTCTTTAACATAGGTCGCCATTTTGAAGATTTTTTCCCGGTATGATAACTTAGACGAGCTGCTTCGCTGAAGCAGCATCGTCAAAACGAGCATTTTGTATCTACAAAATCTATGTTATCATACGACATCTAGCGTTGAAATTGTGGCTATTTCTATAAAGAACACTGATTGTTTAGGTGTTAACTTTATTTTACAAAATACTTTACGAAATTTTCGTTGATTTTGAGCGTTATAGAGGCTTTAAGATAATAAGATATAAATTGTGATTTTCTCTCAAAGCTGTGTAAATGATGGATTATTAATTGTGAAATTGCAGCGTTCCACAAATACGAGATATCCAAATGTTATTGTGAAACAGTTTGATAACAACTCATGGTTACTACATGAGGTGAAGTTAGAGATTTGTTTAATGTGAAATTAGTCAAAATTGTATTTACTTCTCAATGGGATATGGACGATTTTAGTTGTGTCCCTTTGTACTTGAATTTATCCGATGAGTTTCATAAAGGTTTACACTGCAATATTTGCTCAATATAAATGGTAGAACACGTCCCTGTAATGTCTTTCTATTGTTTTATGTCATTGTTATTGTGTTTTTTTTTATCATTCTCTAGAATTTTTATTTTGTAACTTTTGTTTTGAGCACGCGTTTAATGCACAAAGTTATCTGTAACCCACACAATATTTCGCACAATAGGTGCAAAAAGGTACCGTATGAAATTTAAATTATAAGGCACATAGTGTAAGAAGCTGAGAGTTTTGTATTCGATGAGTTCTATCCATAAAATAACATCACTTTACGCAACTTTTATAAAGCATCTTGCGTCATTTTACAGTGAGTTTAAAATATAAAGACTTTGCTAATATATAGAAACCTACGTGATTGAGTAAGCATATAGTTCGTATTATTATAAATGACGTCGGACGATATCATTTTTGAAACTGGCGGTCCTAATTTCCGACAAAAAAAGATATAAACAACTTTGTTTTGGTTAAAATTTAAAACGAAACTTTGAATCTGTTTAAAATATTGACAGGTTTATGTCTATTGTACTTCGATTAATTGTTTTACGATAAAAAAGAACGCTTCCTTACCGAGCCGAATTCATATCTTCGCTGGTAACTTAACAAACTCTATAAGCTTTTCTCATATCCAGCTAAATCCTGCATTGGGTTGCGTGATGTAACCTCGACACAACAGTTTTTCATTGGTTGAAATTAAGTTAACTGGTTTCAATCTTTGTTATGATTGTTATGCAAAAGGTTTAAACGATAAACCCTCCCCCTTTTTCGAGACATTTTCTTGACCTTCTTAGAATATGATTCGAGAGAAAGTATTTTGAAAGGCTGTACTAGTTTCATTGAGTACTATAGATATGAAAATTTTGTTAAAAACACTTGTAATTATTTTTTTTTACAAAGCTTTATTCACTTGTGGTTGAACGTTTTACGATATGTTGTAACAATAGTGAACAATACTACTAGTAATACGTCTACTGCTTTTACTGCTTTTACTACTACTACACTTACAATAACAACTACTACTTCTACTACTACTGCTACTACTACTACTACTTCTACTACTACTACTACTACTGCTACTACTACTACTACTACTGCTACTACAACTACTACTACTACCACTACTACTACTACTATTACTAATACTACTACTACTACAACTACTACTACTACTACTACTACTACTACTACTACTACTACTACTACTACTACTACTACTACTACTACTACTAGTACTAATACTACTACGACTACTACTACTACTACTACTACTACTACTTCTACTACTTCTACTACTACTTCTACTACTTCTACTACAACAACTACTACTTCTACCTGGTCACGTGTTCATATATACATTTTTGGGAATCTTTCAATTTCTAAACAAAAAAAGCAAACAAATAAATATTTATAAATGTTTATATTTACTTGCGTGGTTACACGACTTTTAGTCGTCCTCTTCCTGGTTTGCACTTGTCTAAACTGGATATATATGGGCATATATTTTTTAAATCTTTATTTAGTTGATAATCCGTATTCAAACTATATCAGAACACCTTTAATAGTACGAAAGTCATATTTCCCGTTTTGTTTTATTGCCACGCGAATTTCCATGTGCGATGCTGAAAATTGATAACTTATTAGTATCGTTTAAAGAAATATTTCGAATGTTTCCTGTAATCTTTTAGACAGCTTGTCTCGCTCACGGTGCTCATGATGAACAATTGTGGTGCGTTGCTCTCTGAAGCGTTTTATCTTCTAATGTTTAGAGACATAATGTACCTCGGCTTTAACTATGACAAGATTCATGATTGGAGATCTAACATCCGCCATATTGAGTTGTTTAAGCTGTGTTTAAGGAAACATGTCTGGAAACATCAATGGTAATTATAACTGACAATTAAATGTTAGAAATTTATAAATACCATGTTCTGAATGCATTGTTGTTTACTTTGTAAATTATTTATATGAAAGTATACTATAAAAAAATTGAACCGAAACTACGAAACAATGTGACAAGATTGTATGTATCTGCCGACTACCAGACACATTTCGCAACTGTTCAATCGAATATTATATATATAATCGACCGCACACAAATATTTTCAAAACAAGTAATCGTTTTCCAAATTACTACATTTATTCCCAACAGAGATCCTTTATGGCCCATATTGTTGACCTGTGTGGGCGTGGTCTATGTAGAACCAAGGAGTATAATTTAAATAATCTTGGTAGAGTACCAATATCCTATTTGATATCAAATACCAATTATACAATCAATTTAAGCTGTTTATTCCCAACTGGCCCTGGTAGGACCTATTTGGTTTCTATTTGCGCTCTAGGAAAACATACATTATGGGCATTATTCAAACATAGTAGAGAACCATTATATGATGTAAAACGCAAACCATTATACCTTCTTGCCTTTTTTGTTTTTGCTTCTTAGATTATATAAATGAATTATATAATCAATATGAATCCTTTGACCCTCGGTTGTGGCTAGTTTTGACCCCTTTGTAGATGACCAAATGAAGCTTTTCCTCACCAAAAGTATTTGCTATAAAAATTTTCATCAATCATGTGGCAGTTTTGACACAAGGGGCATGATTTGAAAAAAATTAGTCAGAGGGCCTCTGTCAGATATTCCAAACCAATATAAAAGGTCCGAAACTTCAGATTAAAGAGATGAAAAATGTCTTAGCTATTTAAAAAAAACAAATTTTACTTGTAAGTCAATTTTTAAAGCAGATAACCAATTTGATGTGGCCAGTTGTTAACCCAGGGATATGATGCAAAGAAACTTTCTAGATGCCCGTTAAACAATGTAACATACCAAATATTTAATCCCTGACCCTTAAAACTTCATAGAAGATTTGTTTAAAGTTGAGATGTTGTTGAAAATAGATCTATATAAGTAGCTGTGACAGCATGGACATGGCCAGTTTTGACCTCAAGAGGATCACCATTTGTGTACAGGAAATATATCTGTTGTTTCATACTGAATCTCAATGTTCTTGGACTTTTTGATTCAGAAAATAATAATTTTAAAAGTTATTTAACAATCGAATACTGTATGCATCATGTGTACCTTGGGAATGGCAAGTTTTGGACCCATGCAAATGACTTAAAACATTCTGTAGATGAATACTAGACGATGCTAATGCCAAATATTACAGCCCTGATCCTTGCGGTTTCATATAACCATATGGTTTTAGTTATTTACTATATAAGTCTACATATATCATGTGAACCATTTGGCGTTGCCATTTTTGAACCCAGGGGCATGATTGATTTAATTGACCTTCTTAAATATTCAATGATAAAAATGTGCGTCAGTTGATACCCTCTTATTTCCGCAATACTGAATCCCCACTTATTCGCTTCAAATAAAGTAAACCTGTTAGAAGTATCGTGTTAAATTATACTGCTAATTCCACAGATGTTAATGTAATAGGAAATTGTCCTACATCATGTGACTGTTCTAGTTAAAATTATGTATATAATCCAGTTGGACATGTTATTACTGGCGATCTTAATTTTATTCAAAAATAAAACCTAAGAAATTTACTGCACAGAGGCCCTAAATATAGATTTCCTATTTCTATCGATTTTGATAACTGCATTAAGAAAATCGAAACATCTTTACAGGAATATTGAACAAAATGGCGCAGGAAGGAAAATGCACAAATTACTGCACTCAATGAATGGAAACCCAAAGTATTATTTATGGCAATGAATAAGATATATTTTTAAAATGCAAATCCTTTGGCCTTACCACATTCACCTTAATTTAATAAACAAAGTCTCTGTAAATTGCTTAACGACTTGCAATCTAAATTCCTCATAGTTCCTGCAGATAAGGCTTCTAATAATGTTATAATAATATGACGAGTGTTTTATGTTCAAACGATTTCACAAGAACTTTCACAAACTACATCATATTGTGATTACAATAAGCCACCTAATGATATTATTGTCGACCATATTGCCGTGTGCAAAAATCTAAATGTAAAAGTAAATATTAGTGACAAGAAATTGCCATCACTTTAATGGATACCTCAATTATATCAAACGAAATAAAATTCGTTTTATCGCTAATTCAGTGACATGTACCACCACGCAATTATCGGTGTATCTAACATCCGCATTGATTGCTATAAGTTATCATATAGCTAAATATTGTAATAAAGTAACTGAAAATAGTAATATAAACCTAGTTTGGTCAATTAAAAAATCCTTAGAAGTTATTGATAAAATTGAAAAGAATAAATATAAGGTGTCACAAGTTAGCACATATGATTTTTCTACACTATATACTAAATACACTGCCTCACACTTTAATAAAATCAAACTTTGTTTCTTTGATTTAAAATCATTTGAAAGAGAGAAGTGTTCTTATATTGCTTTCAACACTTAAATATCTTTTTTACCAAGCACATATTAGATAAAAACAATATTTGGACTTGTCTTAACTTTTGTGCGGCACTGACTTTTCTTCTGGATAACTTGTTTGTTGAATTTAATGGTTAAATATTTAAACAAACTATCGGGGTTCCTATGGGTACTAATTGTGCGCCACTTAAAGCTTATCTTTTTTTATTGTTATGAAAGCGATTTTATGTTAGAATTATCGAAAACTAAACAACTAGATTTGATTAAATTTTAACCTAATTAGTAGGCACATTGATGACGTACTAAATTTAGATAACCCATATTTTGAACAATATATTCACACAATCTACCCGAGCGAACTAGTCTTAAATAGATGGTGTCAATCCATAACAGATGCTGCGTATTTAGACTTACATCTTACTATTAATTAGAATATGTTTATATGACAAACGGGGCGACTTTAACTTTGAAATTGTGAATTTTCCGTTCCTTGATGGTAACATCCCTAAAAGTCCATCCTATGGTATTTACATTTCGCAGTTGGTACGTTGCACCAGATTATGTTCATGTATTAAAGATTTTAAAGATCGTAATCGTATATTAACGAAGAAATTGCTAAAACAAGTTTTTTTGTATCATTACCTACGACGTAAATCTGCTTAATTTCACTCAAAGTATGGTGGTTTAATTTCAAAATATAACGTTTCTTTAAAATGGCATTTAACTAATGGAATATCGAACCCATCATTTTATGGAGATGTTCTGAAGCGTGTATGCAAATTAAATTATCTTAAAGAAAATGTTTATATTAAACTTTTCAATTTGATTAACTCATTTTATCAAAAGGTAAGATGTTGACGTACTTAAATGCACATGCTTGTTGGTTTTCGATTCACTATATCTTTCTTCTCTTAAAATTTGTAATTATTAATGGAATGACCATTTTATATGTTTAATTCTAATATATTCAATACACATAGCTGGTTTTGTTGGTAATTCGATTTTACAGTACTGCTCTTTGATTTTTTATATTTATTATTATTTTACAGTACTCCCGTTTAATTATATTGGATTTGTTTGACGTCATAGTGTCATAGCTTCTAAATTACGCCATCAGACACACTTTCACTGTTTTGGGCTGCATGCATAGGTCATCGGGTTTATATCGTTAATCTTTATTAATATTTTCTCTCTGGCGTTTCTTGTTTGATTTTTTTAGCAGTCACTTAAACAACCACGCTATGCAATATGGATCTTTTACACCCACTATTGCTACTTCTTCCTGTATTTGCACGATGATGATCTGAAATATTAACAATATAATGCTTTATTCTTAAAAAAGATTTCTAAAAAGGAGGGATATAGTTGACATTTGTTCGTAATTTTATTTCTTCGTTCCTCAAAAAGTTGTAACTCTGTTGCTCTGGTCTCCTTCCTGCCATTGAGTAATGAATGGTAATTATTTTGAATGCGTTTTCATTCCCTTTTATTATTGTTTAATTTGAGTTGCAATTCTATGAGGTTAAATTTTATTTACCCGTAAATGTATCCTGAATATTGCTCGACCAAGTGTGAGGTTGAGCGTTCTAAAACCGGTTTTTTGAAGTTGAGCGCTCTAAAACCGGTTTAAAACCCCAATTCTTTGCATTGACAATTCCAAGTTGGTGACCCCAGCTTTAGTCTTCTATGTGTGTATGTTGTTTCGTATTGTGCTGTTTGTACTGTTTTGGCCATTGGTCACTTGCCTTAAATAAAGGACTAATTTATTGTTTATAATGAGAATGCAATACTGCTCGAGCTGCTTGAGTTTCATTTCTTTATATTGAACAATATTTGTAGAAGATTAATAGCTGGTGTGACACATAAAAAACTATGCGAAATGCGGTTTAAGATAGATAAGTTTAAAGCTATTTAGTGCATTCGTCTGTAAAAATCATTTGACCCATGGGTTTCCGAGAAGAACATTAATAATAACAATTATAATTTAAGTCTAAATAAAGTATGTGGCCCCTTATGCGTGGATGGGTTGTCATCCCAGATTGACGAATGTAACAATCTTTTAGAAGACTACTAGACGATGCTTCTTACTAATAGTATGATCCACATCTTTGCGGTTATATATGTGACCACTGGGACGTGGCCAGTTAAAACCTCATGGCCATTTTTTAACAGTCTTGGTATAGGACCACTAGACCACTAAAGGTTTAATATTATATGTTACAACTTGCTGACGACAAAAGACATGACGACAACGGACGTCGGATGGCCAAATATCACAATAACTCACCGTAAAGCACTTCTTTCGCAGGAGAACTAAAAAATGACAATCACAACAAAATAAAAGTTGGTCATTTTATCCAACTTAAGATAACAATTAAAATTATTAAACTTAAAGGGGCCTTTTCACAGATTTTGGCATTTTTTTAACTTATTCATTAAATGCTTTATATTGATAAATGTAAACATTGGATCGTAAAAGCTCCAGTAAAAAATCAAGAAAAAATTAAAAAAAGGAAAAGAACATTGCCCGGAGCAGGTTTCGAACCAGTGACCCCTGGAGTCCTGCCAGAGTCCTGAAGTAAAAAACGCTTTAGCCTACTGAGCTATTCCGCCTAGTACACATTCTTGACGTATTTTATACCTCATATAAGCAATCTTTGTAGTTTCACAAAATTTAACGACAAAAACAGAACTCTCCAAATTATTCAATCGTTTCGCGTTGCAACGCTTTATAATTTTTAGGTTTTAAAATCGTCAAAAGATGCATATAATGGCTATATTAGAGCATGGTTAATGTTCAGTATTACTGTTTCCTCACAAATATCACAACTAAAACGAAAACTTACGAATCTGAAACAATTTTTTTCAATTTTGTCAATTTACCAAAGCGTGAAAAGATCCCTTTAAGTCATAAATATGTTTATCTCTGTTTATAAAGACGAACTAATTTTAAGAGCATTTCGATAATTCAGTCACAAAATACAATAATTATTCGCAAATAATATTGTGATGGGTGATACTAAAGTATGACATTTATTGTGATGATATTAATTCAATTGGCCGTTAAGTCCAACATTCCATGAAGACGATTTGAAACAAAATAAAACGATTTTAATACTCTTAATAAGTTATTCACACTTTTTGGCATTTCATTACCATTGCTTTAAATAAAGAACCTTCTTCTGAAATTACGTTTTATTCCTTTGCCATTATTGTGACCAATCCATTAAACGAATACAATGTTGTACAGATTGACACAAGAAAAGAATTTGCAGTAATTATTTATTATGAAAACTGTTATAAGTGTGTCATTTAAATTGTGCATGTGGCAACAATCAGGTTTTAACTACGGATAGCGGATATGGCCCGCAGATTTTGATACCTGTTCCAGTAACACAATTCTGGATTTAATTTAAGTTGCTTGCTTCATGTGCTGTTCGATATGTGGTAGCGCTGTACGTTTGAGCTAGAATTATCTTTTTCAAAGCGCT
The DNA here is from genome assembly GCF_020536995.1 of Dreissena polymorpha. NCBI lineage: Eukaryota > Metazoa > Mollusca > Bivalvia > Myida > Dreissenidae > Dreissena > Dreissena polymorpha. The sequence goes on along the minus strand of NC_068359.1, from coordinate 24,933,672 downwards.
TCTTTCATATTTTAAGATATCCATTAAGTAAATATATATTATTTTATTGGTTAATAATAATGATTACTACATCTCAAACTGAGTGAAAAATAATTATTTATCGCAAGTGACCAGTTGCCAAATCGTAAATTGCACAATTTCACTACTGAACAAAGTATCACAGTTGCTTTGGTACAGCTTATGAAAACATGCGACGTTAAAATCAGGCTATTAATGGGATAACGAGCCCCACTCAAATTCCCGGTAATTGCCATGGTGTTGTAATTCGTACGTACCCAAATTACAATTTTATATGTTTATTTATGTCATTCCAAGGGTTAATATAAATTGCTAATATGTTTGGCAATCAAACATTGAGCATAATTGACTATATTGTAAACAATACGTTTAATGTTGTTCTGCCCTTTTTTTCTTTTCGACATATTCATTGTAGCGCGAGGCCGCACGACTTCCTGAAGCCGCCACCGAGCGCTATGTGCGCGACCTCACAATGACGATGTGTCTTCTGAAACCCTCGGAAGGCCAATTAACAATTAAAATGACGGATAATTAATGTTTCTCAGGTTACCTGTCTTATGATTGGAAACTGAATTGTTAGAAGGTTTTTTCATATAACGAACATTTACACAATATTTTTGTAAGGTTGCTTTTCAGAAATTGGATACTAACCTCTGAATGTTGATACATTTGAATAATTAAATGAAGTGTAACCTGTAAAATATGTGTTAGTCCTTTGCAAATTTCGAAAATAACTACTCGTTTATTCAGAACTTGATATACCTCATCGGTCACATAATAGAGGAGGCCTTTACTGAACCATTACTTTAAACAATTTATTATCTGAAAGCACAATGTCTAATTGTGTAATTATTAGTATGCTACATTGTATAGTTTGATTTTTTAAAGTTTTCACAAGTCATGCTCTCTGTTAAGACCTGACCATGCCCCAGCAGTATTTGCTGTATACATCAGATACTCGAACAATGAAAGTTGTGTTCTCATGATAACAATTAAGTTGAAACTGGTCAAGCCCTGGGTGATCTCTAGTTTCGTTATCAACTGGGAAACCTGATTACGGAAAAAAAATCGGCCATCTTGATTCGTTGATAGTTGTGTTAAAGAAAACATGTCTGAAAACAACCATGGTAAATATAACCCACACTTATATTTTAGAAATTCGTATATACCATGGTCTGAATCTATTAGATTTTGTTAGTTTTTCAACGTGTTCAAATGAAAGTATGGTATTTTAAATGAAATAAGCCGAAATTACGAGCAATCGTGACCTGCGTGTAGATATTTACTGACAACCACACGCATTTCGCCGCTTTTCAATTAAATATTCTAAATCGAACAGCCTGAAATCATTATTTTCAAAACAAGTTTTTTTTTAAATAGCTACACTTGTTCAGATTAAAAGGACCAAGATGTCCCCTTCTTATTCACCTGTGTTGGGCGTGGGTATTTCGAACCCATAAGTATATTTTAACAATATTTGGTGATGACCACAATGTGATATCAAATACCAAATATTAATTCAATTGAAATGATTTTACCCCAAAGGCCCATAACATTTTTTCTCCATTGGCATTTTCTTAAAACAGGGGAACAATGTATGATGATACTTGCCAAACATTACAACCATTTGTGATTTCGTTTTTGTTTCGGATATGGTATGTTGGTAAAATAAATTGTGTAGATGACCATTAGACCATGGTACACTCAAATATTTAATTACTGACCCTTGGGGTTTCAGTGAGGATTTGTTCCAAGTTATGTATAATATATAATCTATATTAATGGACGTGGGAGAATGGGTATTGCCAGTTTTGACCACAAGGGCATGACCAATCTTTCCTGACCAATGAATGTCGTTGCTTACAATATCTCCAATATTTTGAACTTATGGTTTCAGAGAAGAAAATTAAATTAAATTGTTTGATATATAAGTCTGTATAAATCACTTGAGTCTTAGTAGGTGGACTGTTTGAAGCCCGTTTGCATGATTAGAAAAATTTAGTTGCAGAACCCTAAATTATGTTAAACAACAAATCCTTTATCTCTGTTTCCTGGACGAATATATTTTCAGTTATTTACTGCATAAGTTTATGTAAATCATGTGACCAATTGAGAAATTGAACCCCAGCGACAGGTTGTGAACAATCTTGTAAAAGTTAACTAGGTGATTGTACATATGCAACATAAAAACTCAGCGCTCTTCGGTTGCAGAGAGGAATTGTTTACTTTGATTTATTATATTTAATATATAATTCTAAAAAACTCACGTTACTCACGGGGCTTTGTAAGGTTTTACACCAGGGACATGATTTGAACAATATGGTTATAAATAAGATCACAAAATAATATTTCATACACAATATTAAACCTGACACTGGTTACCAAGGAGAAGATATATATGTATATATGTTGAACGTTTTCATAGTTCATCGCATATAATATGAAATTGAAAATAATCATTATGTTATGGCTTTTAGACATATTGAAGAATTTAGACGATTGATAAATATGTTCTTTTTAATTCTAGATTCTTTTGTTATTACATCTTATTTGTATGTGTTATCTGAATGTCGACATGTCTTATTATAACTGTAACACTACACGCACACGCTAACATATACAACAGAAGAAAACCAACCTCAGTTTCTTCTGCAATGATCATTGTCATTCCCCTTTGTCGTTAAATTTATACAAAGCATTTATACGATGGGTCGTGGTGACTGTTACCATTTCCAATGTTTGAAAAGACGTCTTAAGAAATTTAATTGAAACGCAATTATCGAGTGCTTACTGCATAAACAGACAGGCTCTCCTTGTAAGTGTGAAAGAAAATAATAAGAATGAGAAAGGTTCTTTTGTTATTTCTTATTCTGTACTCCTCCTGAATATGCAAGAAATAATGGAAATTATGGCATATAGAAAGGCAATTAGGGTGATGAAACAGGTACAAAGTTTACACAAAATGCCAGCAATTATTGTGTTTGTTACATGGTTAGGAAGAGCATGCACTATGATATTTTGAAACTAAACGTCGATGGCACGAAGGACAGTTTGGTATTGACGGCAGTTAATGATAGAAGTTAGATAGTGAAATGTTACACGATCGTGTATGCTTGTTAAACTGACCGAACACTTGAAGAGCGATTGAAAGAACATGAGGCGGGCTTTCGACTGCAGATTGTTTTAAAATTTAAATTCCAAAAGACACAGCTGTTTGAAACAAACATGCAACATTGCAGAAGGGTAAAAAATACGAGAACTTAAGTGGATTGAAGGGCAAAATACAGAATGGCCATATAGACTGAACACGATATAGACTATAGATTATGAAACACGAATCATAATCAGGAATTATCTGCACAAGTTAATAAATGGGTTATTCAGGTGTTATTTATATGTAAATTGTACGATTGATGAATAGTGTTGAATACCCTTTTTAATTCGGATAAGCTTCTAAAACACTTTTTTTGTGTAACTTCTCAAACAGAGGATAATTTGATTTTAAATTGCTAGATTTTAAGTAATTTCTATTGACCACTGATACGTATTCAAGGACATAATTTGTAAATTAGATAATTATCGCCAAGTTTAAGTGTGGATAAGATGCGAGATCTCATAACTACTGGAAAGATTTTAATATGTTGTGCAATAATTAAAACATAACAAGTAAAGATATGTTATTTTTATCACATATATATCTGTGTTTATTGAGGTATACCAAAAATGAAGAGATGTCCGTATTGAATGTAAATTCATATCTTATATACGTTATTGTGTGTCATATCCGGCTATTAATTGTTAATGTTATGATGATCCCGCCTTTTTTCAGCGTGCAATTCTGTCAAAGTGGTTGTTCGGTGTTTTTGCTTACGGCTGTCAATAGCAAGTCCAGATTTTAACTTAATGCATTTTGAAAGAGTCGCATGTAAAACCCACGTTTCTACTCCAACGGTTACACTTTGATCTTAGCAAGAAATTGAGAAATTTGAGAATAAATGCTGAACATGGTCACCATTTGGAGACAACGTTAATGATCCATGCTTTAATTTCAAAGCGCAAGGTGATAATTAAGAGGTCGAATTTCAAATAACTCTTTACATTGATTTATCTTTTCCGATAATAAAGCAACAATGAAAATAAATGTTAAGCATGTTTGAAGGTATGTCAGACGCAATGTTTGTTTAACTACATAAAATGTCATGGGTACACGTAGAAGATGAATATTAAAGAAGACACGATTGGCCTTGCTAGGCAGTTACTTAGTCAAAACATGCACTTTTCTGACCTATCATAATCATATTATTATCTGTTTGTGTTTGCTCCGAATGTTTCAAGTGCGTCCGTCTGAATTTTTTCCTACTTTACTACTGATTATGTGTTGTTCGTAAAACGTAAAGTACCCGATGGTTTAATACGATTTGCTTTTTTCTTGGGCAAACACTTAAGGTTCACGGGAGGGATAAAAATCATTAAAACTTTGCTTTGGTTTTTCTTCATTCAATGTGGTACAATATGGTCAAACTATATATCATTTTAAAGGTAAAGACAGATAGAATAACATAAACACATTTTTGACATTCAATATTTTTTTTGCTTTATTCATATTTTTGTTTAAAACCAATACATTTTTACACTAATTTACAAAATCTTTATCTAAAGTTAAGAAAGGATATGCACGACCGTAAGTTAAATACATACAAAGCTATATACATATACTAGGTCAAGTTAGCAACATTTCACAGAAAATTATTGTCGGAAAACAACAAATGAGTTATTATTCAACTGCATTTTTTGAATTATTTTCTAAACAAAGTTCTAAAAATAACTAAACTGAACTACAAACCTTTAAAAACCCAGGTCTGGTGGATAATAAGAGTCACCATTCTATTTCAAGGGCTTAATAATTTTGCTATAACCAAATGGAAAATTTTAAACCATCTCAAATTGAAAAAAATTGCAGACGACATATAAAATTGTAAATAAATATAAAGAAATAGGTTTGGCTGGGTAGCAATCCTTGTGATAAGAGGAGATATTGCACATCAATAACAAGATTTTATGAGTTTTGTGCAGACTACTCTAAAAAGCATAGTTTTACATAGAAATACACAGCTAGGTATCATGGTTTTTTCTTTCTTCCTTCCTGAACAACTAGTGTCCTTGTACCGTTTTGAATAATGTGTTCCTTTTGGCAAACCGACTCTGTTTATACATTTGTACATCGATTTCTTCTAGACATTTTGAAAGCGTTGCACTCGCTGTGCTCCGTAGAAAAACGTGCATTACAAATCGGTCGAAATCACGTGAAGTAGTAAGAAAACGTGGTATGTGTATAGACATACCTGAAAAAAACACATCATTTTTTTGACATTTGGGTCGCGACTAGTAAAACAACTGTTAACATTAATCAGGAAGAGATCGCGCTTAATATGAGAAATGATCATACAGAGATATAATCACTTACCCCATTTCAAATATTTTCAAGCTGAAAATTTTCCCCCACACGTCTTTTTTTAGTGTATTTCTATTGTTTTTCTGGAGCCGAAGTGCATCTCACAGAATATCCATCCGACTTCCGTTGTTTTCACTTTCGTTATTAAAAACTCCGTTTAAAAGAATTATTTTTACATTTAGGTTGTTGAAGCGAATTTTTATTATATATTATCAATAAAATAGTATACCGTGATGAATTGAACGGAGTTTGTATCGATCTTTCTGTCAGTCTGTAAGCGTACTATTTTGTGCTCAATAATACAAGTGCATGTGATTCGACAACAATTGTAAACATTGGTGAATGCTTCTTACAAAGTTATTTTTTGGAGTGTTTATGAGGTCTGATCATGCAGTTTACACACCTCAACGGAAAGACTACAATTTAATGCATTTGTCATCGTCAACCGTTTGGAATGTCAATTAGGCGATGAGTGAGTTTTTAGCATGTTTCTTTCGATTTTATTAATTTAAAAATGGCTGCCCCCATCGTCATGAAATGACATGTGTTCGAGTTTTGATATTTCTAGATATGTTAACTTTTTTTACTATTTAAGCGTAACTTGCCCTCATCAATGTCGATATTATTAACTAGTTATATAATTTTCCGCCGAAATACGTTGAATAAACATCATTCAGATTTTTGAAAATAATGTCTATTTTTGTGTTAAAATCGCTTTGTATTTTGATTGATTATGTCGATGGTATGAGACGTTGCTGCACAAAATTGGTAGCAGTTTGAAGGAAAACCATCCTTTTAAGCAAATATATATACATTTTCAATGTGGCATTCTTCGTTTAGGCAAATTTGAGTTCAATGCTAGGGGTCCAGATTTTTCAAACTGAAGCCTCTACATGAACCTTAAACAATATCAGCTGTATAGTTATATTATATTCAAGTGTACATATATATGATATTCTTGTAAGTCAACGTAAACGTTATAAATGGTTACTCGTTCAAAATATTGTTGTCCATGTACACGGCAAGGGATGCTTTGTTTGTATGATGCAAACATACATGTCCATATTATAATTGCTTTACCATAAATGCTGAGGAAATTAAAACATAAAGCCACATACGTTTAATGTTAAATAAAGATAAGGTAGAGTGGTGTTCGTCCGTTGTTAGCTGTGCGTTAATTCATATATGCTTTACCATCATTTTCCGTAAGAATTAAACCAAGTTAATTTGAATTCGGGTATTTTTACGATTTCAATGAACACATTAAATTTCTTTAAATACATTATACTAGTTATAAATTGAATACGTAATAATAGTATAATAGTATTTTAGTATAATAATTGTATGCGCATTCAAATTAAAATAAGTCGAAACGTGTCTTCATTAGATTTCATACACAATTAGTAATCGACACATGCTTCCTGAAGCCATTGTTAGATGTAGTTCGTTCTAAAGTTTAAAGCAACGTTATGCGCATTTTTCACTGTTGAATTGAGCTGAAAGAATTAACAGGTCAAAATAGTTAGTTAAAATGTGGTAACTGACCAATTATCTACAACTCATCTTGCTAACAGGTTTTTTAATATAAAAAATACTAACATGTATTTAGATTCACATCGCACATCGAATCATTTCTGTCGTCGGTTGTCAAAACGAAAGTACGGTCGATATTCAATTGCATTATTTTTCTCTTTCCGGGATATTGTTTTAGTATTTTGATGCTGCATTAACAAATATAAGTGTATATGAAGTGAAAACACCAAAACTAAACAACGGTTGCGATAGACACCTATAAACTTAGCATATACTGTTAGATGCGCATAATATCACTTTAAACATAAATATTTGACAACCAGTAGATAAAAGCATATATATGCACATTTTATTTTATTTCATACGTTTAAACCGTATTTACAATGAAGGTAAAGAGTACAATTTTATATTGTTTTGATTGTTGTAGGTGCAGCAAGTGGTAACACCAACGCTGAAGTCTCCTTTAGCCAGGCATCAACTTGGCAAAGTAAGTAGAAATTACCACTGTAAAAATTAATACCACCGACGTAGTTTTGATCTGCAAGTGATTCATTACAAAACTGTTTCTTTTTCATTATGTAACTCTTTTGCAGAAAGGGGATTAATGGAAGCATCCTTTATTTATATACCCTGCAATAACATGCATATATTATCATACATAAAGCAATAATAATTAACGAGACAGCTGCATAACGAAATGCTATAATCGACGTATCGTAGCAAGTTACAAAAAGTAGAACATGCTATGGCCATATGTAAATAAAGCATGATTTTGTTTTGTTTTCAAAATTTATATAGAAAACGTTCCTTCTCAATAATAAATAATATATTACTGTATAAATAACAATACAATTGTGTCACATTTTTATTTATTCTAAGTGTTTTATTCACGGCATTAAGTGATGGTCTTATAATTTAACACGAAAACTAGCCATTTAGATACGTCATTAATATTTATTCTTCGTACCTATTACTTAAAAAGTACAGTGTGGTAAGATGCCTTTATTGAAGAACATATATATTGGGATACAGTTCAATTAACGGTTATAGGCGCCGTTTCTAGTTTATTTAGTTACATTTACATGACTGTATTGGCTTTATCAGTGACATAATCTATTAATTTGATAATTTTCGCAAAGTTTAACAGTGGGTAATATGCGAGATTTCATATCTTCTGAAAGGTGCAAATTCATAACATTTACATTCATTAAGGCCATATTATGTTTTATAGATAATTGAAGTTTATATCTAGTAAAGATATGTGATTATTTGAGCACAGTAATTTGTTAATTTACTGCGTTTTACCAAAAATGAAGATATTTATTTATTTAACATATATTTGAAAGTTATTTAAAAATTTCAAAGTGTTCATGTGTATAATGTTTAAAGCGTAATTAATGTAATATAATGGTGTAGGAGAAGCAAGTGGTAACATCAACGTTGATGTCTTATATATCCAGGGATCGAATGGGCAAAGTAAGTAGAATAACAAAAGTCTTAAAATCGTATTGTCATAGACACACCTTTAAAAAGATTAAAATTACATGGTAAATAATTCATTATTTATTATTAAAAAGATGCACAAAATAACTCAAATAATGTATCACTATATGTTGAACAATAAACTGGCGTTATTTAACTAAAATTCACATCAAGTTTTTTATTTTTACCGAGATACGCTGACGGTTATTGTATTTCTAAATTTTATATTTAAAAAGAATATACACCGAATTAAATTGAATAGGTATAAACTTCCAAGTTCATTCCCATGAAGCGCATTATATTATTAATTACAATTATTGAACCATAATTATTTTATTGAAGTGAAAGCCGGCCTTAGGAAGTCCATTCACTTAAAACTGGTTCCATTACTTTACTGCTAGTTTCTTTTTTTATACACTTGTATCCACAAATCAATTTGACGAGCAATGCAACAACCGCCATTTGTTTCAAAACAGATTAATCTGCCTGCTAAAAATTTAACATGATGATTAAGCAATACCCCGGGGCACATATCGAACGATTTAATGTCATAAAAACATGGGGCACTTGTTGAAAGCTGTACAAAACATAATAAAACTTCGGAAAATGACTACATGTACTATAAAGTATTTTACCCTTTTATAGCAGATTTATAGAGATTTATAGATTATACGTATGTACATATTTAGTCCGAGAATATTAGGGTAATACGGTTCATGCAAAATATACATTTAAGGGCTGCGAAGATTATTTCTAATCCGTGTTTTAGCAGGTAAATTGAAAGGTTTCCTCACTTAATGTTGCTGTTGAATTTGAATTGGGTTACTATAAGGTAGAGTTTTTAATACAGTAAAGTTTAAATGAAAATATCTAGGCAAAGCGTGAGGTGTGGAATCCTTAAAACCGGTAAATAACTCAATGATTAGCATATAAACTTTCAATGCGTCCAGTTTTATTCGTGTGTGTGTTCTTTGTGTACGTGGGTGTCATATCAAGTGCATTTGCTGGTGGGCAATTCGTTGTTTGCCATAAGTAAAAGACCGCATGTTATAATAATGTTTCCCTCTTGCTGATGCAGCTGAAATTTTACGCTGTGCATCATATTTAGTTACATGTGTATTGAAATGTGAACGAAGCTTATCAAAACCTATTGCAATGTTAAAGTTTGTCTATTTACAGAATTATGGAGTGCGCCAGAAACAAAAAATCATGTTATGCATTATCATAGCGGCAAGGTTACCACTTAAACGTCTGTTTTGGTCTTGCTTTCTTATATTTATTTTACCGTAAAATAAAACTAACCAGAAATCGAGGATGAAGGTGTATTTTATAATTAAACGAAAATGTTATGCATTAAAAGAAGAACAAAAACAAAAAAGGCAAATAGATATATTTGAAAATGTTATTTTTAAAAGTCTCTCATTTTATTGCAGCCTCTCACGTGGATCATTACCAGCATCTCCAAGTAGACGTTAGTAAGTACAAAATGCAATTTATTAAAGCCTTCTATATTTCCATCTATGCAAATATCTAACCTGACAAACCAATTTTCTACCCAAACTTACATACTTACATACGTACATGTAGAAATAAAATCCCAACTAATAGTTAAATACTCAGGAAAATCTTTTAAGCTGATATATGTTTCCTTCAATGAAATCAATTAAGTACATAGAACTACTATTGCAATGTGTCTACACATCGTAATCTGGCAACAAAACATTTATTTTGATTCCATTTGTAAACCAAAACTGTTGTCATTTCCATATGCTATTCTATGAATGTATCTAACCCCAAGCTTATTTGCGAAATAAAGACGAATACAAATGCACAGTATTTGTTTTAAATGACAACACTTTATGCTGTGAAACTGCGAAGTATAAATATTGAAAAAAATGTAACGAACAATAATCTATGGATACATGCGGGCTTTTATAAGTCAATTTTAAATAAGTATTTTGCATCTTTTTTAAAGGTGTTTAATGCTGAATGTATATAAGTAGAAAACATCGATTCTTTACACCTATCGAATGTATGTATAAGATGATCCCATATATCGTATAGTTTTATAAATGCTTCGGTGTCATAACATTTGACATATTCTCTAAGACAACTAATCGGGAAATAATGTCTTTATGTTGTCGTAAAAATACGCCTTCCGATCAAATATTCGGAAAGTGCTACCGTCCCTAAGTTTACTGCTTATGTTTTGCTTGCATCGTTCTATTCCAGGTCTGAGAGGCATCTTACCACAACCGCAACTAAACAATTAGTTGAGCAGCTGGAACCGGATATGAAGTCTATACTTAACTATTTTGTTTTTAAGGACTTCTTCTACTGCACATACCCGAATAACAATTATAATTGAATGAAAACTTACACAACTGCACATACATTGAGAGAAATAGCCATCGAAAAAAATTAGACGAAATTTATGAATTAAAAAAAAAATCTATATACAAATTCATTGGTGGAACGCAAAGCAAAGTGAAGCTTTACAGTAATTAATTGATATGAAAAGATATCGTAGTTTTGCTAGTAAAACGCGTAACAAAATAAATTTGACCATTTTTTTAAATTTTGATATACGTTGAAGAAAATGCTTAACTTTGAAAAATAACATGTTCAAACAATGATTTAACTATTTATGTAACACATTAATGTAAAAGCCTTATATAATTATGCAATTAATGTTAATAATTAATTATAAAAAATATAGAAAAGTGTATTGTTTTATTAATTAATTATGTTGTTCAAAAATTCTAGCCGCACGAAGAAGGATTCTTATGCATACAGGTAATTGGATATATAACAACAACAAAAAAAAAACAAACAACAACATTTAGTAGCTCTTAAGCATACACTTTCTTTTAGCCTAATGAAAAATACACACGTTTTATGACATGGATTATGAATATTTTGTAATGGTATAAGTTAACAATGATCTTACTGATTAATAACACAATATGTATCACCTTTACATCGATAATACCACGTGTTCATTGAATACTGAGATAAACAAATATCTGCACTACATAAGTACTTTAACTTTAATATTGATCTTGATTATTACTCATCAAATGATGATAAACATAGTGTTAAACATCAATGAATGAATTGTTAATTGTTTCTAAATTGTTCCGTCTAAAATCGATTTACATAAAAAAATGAAATATAATTATTTATTTTTTATTTTGGTTTCTCATTAACATATCAAACTGATTTAACATTGTCCGTCTTTGATAAAATGACTTTAAGTATGTTTTATAATATCTTTGTATATTTGACTTTTAATAAGAATTACTATTCACTTTTTACGACATTAAGATTCCAAAATTTACATTTTCTGTTAACTCAAATAAAAGAGTGGTATCGACCTGATTCTAATTCTTATTTATGTGATGATAGGCGACATTGATTAAGTGCTATTTTTAATTGTTCTTGTAATGATATCTAGATATTGTTTTGTTTTAAAACGTATTCTTAGTGAGACAATATGTATAAACTCTTGATGAATGATTGATTTCATTGTCACGGTGTTGTGTGTTATGATAAAAAAACTTGTTGTTAGATTTGTTTGTAAGTTAGTGTCTGTATGTTCATTATTTTTTCTGTAAAGGTTTCTTGTTCAGTCCATATATAAGGTAAACCTAGCTTCTCGATTATTCATTTGATAAGATAAGCCAAATTTATTTTGTTTTGTAGTTATACATATGTTATTTTACTGAGACTATCATTTGTACATGATATTATTGTTTGAACCATTATTGAAATATGGGTTATGTATCATCACAGCTAAGGGTTATCGTCCTAATTCGCCATACTGATCTGATAGATTTGTTGATTTGTTGACTCATAATTTTTGTCTTAAAAACTTTTTCGATAAGAACGGTGGTTTCTTATTTATCAATAAGATTTGTTGTTTCTTTACTTGCGAAAACAAAGTGTTTAAAACAGATAAAAGTCGATAAAGCGCTCTTTTACCGTGTTCTGAATTAGATTTTGTTTATTGTGTATACCAGTTTCCGCGATTTGTTATTGTTTATACCAGTTTCCGTTTAAACATTCTCCAAAATACTTGAAAATATATTCTTTATATCCTGCGATATCGAATATATCGAGTTATGTAATATGTTTAACGGTATTTTTGTATCGGGCTTTTTTCCCGAGAAATGGACAAAATGGGTTATAATCCCTTTGCATATAACAGGTGCCGTTAATGATGTAAATAACTATAAAGGGATTACCCAAGTCAAGCTGCGTTTCAAAGTTATTTGCCACTATATCAAATAAACGCAGCGAAAAAGTTTGCAATGCAAACACTATTATTTCGGATGCGCAGTTCGGATTTAGGAAAGGTTATTAAACGGTTGATGCTATTTTTATACTTATGTCAAGTCTTTAAAATTATTTAAATGAAAATACACGTTTGTATGTAATATTCGTCGATATGTTTACATGTTTTGATAGTATTTACCGCAATGAATTATGGGAAAATTGCTTAGAATACTGAAGGATATGTATGCAAATGTTAAGTCATGTGTCAAATCATGTTCATCTCATTCAGATTATTTTGGTTATGCTGTTGGACTGAGGCAAGGGTAGGTAATGTCACCGATTTTGTTTTATTTACTTGTTTAAGACCTTGAACTTTACCTACAAGATAGCATAAAGTCTGGTTTGAATATAGATGATTTTACTAGTATCTGCTGATGACATAGGCAAGTCATCTGCTAAAGTTCATTTAGATAACTTATACTTACATTGCAATTCTTGGGGGGTTAAATGTGAAGACTGATAAAACGAAAATAATGCTATTTCCAACGAGGGATGGATTAAAGGAAAACGAACAATGGGTATACAATGGTAATGATATTGAAGTTGTTGAAAACTATAACTAATTATGCACAGTGTTTAATTATACTTGACGTTTTAAACTAAACCGGGAGCATTTGGTTGGTAAAGCCCTTAAGGCCATGAATACATTATTGTCTAAATGCAATGGATTTGACATAAATGCGAAAATATTTTGCCAATTTGTTTACTCTTTTTAGAGTTCTATATTAAATTATACTTCAGAATTATGGTGTTTCACGATGTCCGATGACATAGAACGAATACATTTACAATATTGCAAAGGCTTGCTACAAGTGAAAATAAATACATGTAATGTTGCTGTTTATAGAGAATTGGGTAGATATCCATTGTATGTAAACAGGTTTGTTAACATTATTAAATGTTGGTTTAAAGTTCTGAACAATGATAATATCATAATGAACACTGTGTACAAACAAGCCTTGAGCGATTGTAATTAAGGTTACAAAAACTGGGTCTCAAATGTCAAAAATATGTTAAATAAATTTGGATTTGGTAATAAATTTGAAAATCCAAACGTTGTACAAGAAAATAGTTTAATAAGCGAGTTCAAATGAAGACTTGTTGATAATTTTAAACAAGAGTGGTACGGTTAAATGAATCATGGTACTGTATTATATATGCATACAGTTTTTAAAGGCTGTTTGGAATATGAAACATATTAAGATTTACTTCCTAGACGCCTGCGATTATTTTTGTAAGATTAAGAGTCTCTGCATATTCTTTGAGAATCCAAACTGAAAGATACGCACAAAATAACATACCACGAAATGAACGTTATTGTTTATGTTGTAATGACTTGGATTTAGAAGATAAATACAATTTTATATGTATATGCCGATGTTACACTGATTTAAGGAAAAAACCTTAAATTGTATATAAACCAATATGTACATAAATTCCACAAGTTATTTGTTTCATGTGACAAATGAGTTATTTATAATGTATGTAAATGTATCAAAGAAGCTCTTATTATAAGAAATGCGATTCTAAATACTTATGTTCAATTATTTCATTACCGCTTTGATAGTTTATTAGTATTTGTATTCGTAAGTGTCTTTTTACATTATGTAATGTTATTTTGTTATACCTAGTTACATGACAGAAACTAATATGTATACTTTAGTATGAAGACGATGTACTTGTGTATAAATCTGAGTAAACGGTGTGTCTGTCTGTCTTTCATTTCTTTTATGTCTATATTTTTCTTTTCTACGAATGAAGTAGTATTTAATAAGCTCATTTATTTATTTATTTATTATGAGCTATTGTAATCATAAGTTTTGTGTTTAGGTCCACTCTTCTCATAAAGTATCAAAGCTATTACATTCAAGCATGGCACACCTACTTACTATCATTAGGTGACTGTGAAGGCAAAGTTAGATGACGGGCTTCCATTTTGACAGAATTATGTGCACTTTTTATACCGAGAAAATTGAAAAAAGGTTAAGTTTTGTGTTTAGGTCCACTTTATTCCTAAAGTATCTAAGCTAATGCTTTCATACTTGCAACACTTACTTACTATTATATGGGGATTTTGCGGGCAAAATTATGTAACTCTGACTTGCATTTTGACATAATTATGGCCCCTTTTATACTTAGAAAATTGAAAACATTGTTAAGTTGTGTGTTTAGGTCCACTTTATTCCTAAAGTATCAAAGCTATTGCTTTCATACTTTTTACACTTACTAACTATCATAAGGGGAATGTGCAGGCAAAGTTATGTAACTCTGACTGGTATTTTGACAGAATTATGGCCCCTTTTATACTTAGAAAATTGAAAATATGGTGAAGTTTTGTGTTTAAGTCCACTTCATTCCTAAAGTATCAGAGCTATTGCTTTCATACTTGCCACACTTACTAACTATCATAAGAGGACTGTGCAGGCAAAGTAATGCAAATCTGACTGGCATTTTGACAGAATTATGGCCCCTTTTGTAATAAGAAAATTGAATATTTTGTTATGTTTTGTGTTTAGGTCCACTTTATTCCTAAAGTCTCAAATCTTTTGCTTTCATACTTGCAACATTTACTAACTATCATTAGGGGACTGTGCAGGCAAAGTTATGTAACTCTGACTGGCATTTTGACAGAATTATGGCCCCTTTATACTTAGAAAATGAAAAATTTGGTTAAGTTTTGTTTGTTGGTCTACTTTACTCCTAAAGTATCATAGCGATTGCTTTCAGACTCGGAACACTCGCTAACTATCATAAGGGGACTGTACATGACAAGTTGTATAACTCTGGTTGGCATTTTGACGGAATTATTGCCCTTTTCTGAATTAGTAAACTTGAATATTTGGTTAAATTTTGTGTTTCATCCACTTTACTTCTAAAGTATCAAGACTATTGCTTTCAATCTTCAAATAATTTCCTAGTGGTACTGTACATGGCAAGTTGAATTTGACATTGACTTTTGAATGACATTGACTCTCAATGTCAAATTATTAAATTTTGCTAAAATTGCCTTAACTTATTTATTTATGAACAGATTTGATTCATACTTTGACAAAACAACACTTACCTGACATACCACAATGGACTCCACCCAAACCATCCCCCACGCCCCACCCCAGAATCCCCCCCCCCCCCAAATTTCCCATTTTTTTCCATGTTTTTCTTATTTTTGAAAGATTATATAATAAATGACCACAGCCCCACACAATACATCCGTCTCAACCCCAACCCCTACCCTAGCCCCGACCACCACCCCCTCCCCCAAAAAAAACCCCACAAATATTTAGTTTTATTATTTTATTTTGAAAACTATCCAACCATCCCACCCAAGAATCCCCCCTCCCCCTTCCACATTTTTTTTCTTATTTTAAAAAGATAATATAATAAATGACCACACCCCCACACTATACACCCATCTCCATCCCCACCCCATCCCACCCCCCTTTTGATTGAAGACTTGAGATAGGTCCCTTCACCTTTAAAAAGAAAAATAGATGAGCGGTCTGTACCTGCTAGGCGTTGCTCTTGTTATATAATGTACACATGTTTTTTTGGATTTATTACTATTTAAGTTATGTTTTGAGTTACGGATGTAGAATTTTGCAGTTTAACAAGTATTATCAAACACATTTGGAACTTTTTGTTGTGATTGTTATTTTGGTATTAATTGTTAACAATTGTCCGCATATATAAACGCTACTTTCGTGTAAATAGTGCGTTAGAATGCTAATTTTAATTTTAACATCAATTTAGTAATCCACATCAGATAAAATGTATAAATTATTATGGTTTTTTCGTATTCGTGCATTATTAAATGAAGAAAACAGAGAAAGAGATATAGAAATCTTGTGGACATTGGAGATTAGGTGTCGCGATTACCGCAGAGAGTATATGAAACTTTAAAAAAGAAACCAGACTTAAAGCATAAGAATAATTTGTAACAAACTGCAACAAAAACATCTTTAAATTTTCTTTCTTGCATGTGTAGTTGTAAAAGTAGTAGTAGTAGTAGTAGAAGTAGTAGTAAGTAGCAGTAGCAGTAACAGTAGCAGTAGCAGCAGCAGTAGAGACAGTAGAAGCAGTAGCAGAAGTATTAGCAGTAGCAGCAGTAGAAGTAGTAGTAGTAGTAGAAGTAGTAGTAGTAGTAGTAGTAGTAGTAGTAGTATAGTAGTAGTAGTAGTAGTAGTAGTAGTAGTTAGTAGTAGTAGTAGTAGTAGTAGTAGTAGTAGTAGTAGTAGTAGTAGTAGTAGTATAAGTAGTATTAGTGGTGGATGTGGTGGATGTGGTGGATGTGGTGGTGTGGTGGAAGTGTGGTGGTGGTGGTGGTGGTGGATGTAGTGGATGTGGTGGTGGTGGATGTGGTGGTGGTGGTGGATGTGGTGGTGGTGGTGGTGTTGGTGGTGGTGTGGTGGGGTGGTGTGTGTGGTGGTGGTGGTGGTGGTGGTGGTGGTGGTGGTGGTGTGGTGGTGGTGGTGGTGGTGGTGGTGGTGGTGGTGGTGGTGGTGGTGGTGGTGGTGGTGGTGGTGTGGTGGTGGTGTTGGTGGTGGTGGTGGTGGTGGTGGTGGTGGTTGTGGTGGTGGTGGTTGGTGGTGGTGGTGGTGGTGGTGTGGTGGTGGTGGTGGTGGTGGTGGTGGTGTGGTGGTGGTGGTGGCGGCGGCGGCGGCGGCGGCGGCGGCGGTGGCGGCGGTGGTGGTATTAGTAGAAGAAAGTAGTAGTAGTAGTAGTAGTAGTAGTAGTAGTAGAAGTAGAAGTAGTAGTAGTAGTAGTAGTAGTAGTAGTAGTAGTAGTAGTAGTAGTCGTAGTAGTAGTGGTGGTGGTAGTAGAAGTAATATATGTAGAAGCAGCAGTAGTAGTAGTAGTAGTGGTGGTGGTTGTAGAAGAAGTATTAGTAGAAGCAGCAGCAGCAGTAGTAGTAGTAGTAGTAGTAGTAGTAGTAGTAGTAGTAGTAGTAGTAGTAGTAGTAGTAGTAGTAGTAGTAGTAGAAGTAGTATTCGTAGAAGCAGTAGTAGCAGTAGTTGTAGTGGTGGTGGTTGTAGAAGTAGTATTAGTAGAAGCAGTAGTAGTAGTAGTAGTAGTAGTAGTAGTAGTAGTGGTAGTAGTAGTAGTAGTAGTAGTAGTAGTAGTAGTAGTAGTAGTAGTAGTAGTAGTAGTAGTAGTAGTAGTAGTAGTAGTAGTAGTAGTAGTAGTAGTAGTAGTAGTAGTAGTAGTAGTAGTAGTAGTAGTAGTAGTAGTAGTAGTAGTAGTAGTAGTAGTAGTAGTAGTAGTAGTAGTAGTAGTAGTAGTAGTAGTAGTAGAAGAAGTAGTAGTAGTAGTAGTAGTAGTAGTAGTAGTAGTAGTAGTAGTAGTAGTAGTAGTAGTAGTAGTAGTAGTAGTAGTAGTAGTAGTAGTAATAATAGTAGTAGTAGTAGTAGTAGTTAATTTAAGCATAAGTTAACCTGTTTAACGAATGTGTGTTAATTAAAATTATCTATTACAAAGGCATGGTAATTACGTTGTAGTTTTTTAACCTTGCTTAAGTACTGTTGTATGTGAAGTTAATGTGTGTATACACATCTAATCAATTACTGTCTGATTAATTATCCACTGATCTACTAAGTTTTTGTATTTTTCTTGACTTAAGTATTAAATGAATTATTCTGCGCAAAGTGTGAGGTTTGGAGCCCTTTTAAGCCGGTTTAAATCCCTATTTATTTTGCAGTTATACTTTAAGATTTTGATTTATAAGGGTAGGTGTGATCATTTGACTACATTCTGAGCAAGCTCATGATACAATCATCCATCCTTGACGATCGGACGCTTTATCACGTGAGGAGGGTAGCATGCAATATGCCAAAATGCGCGGTTGCGCTTCTGAATATTTATATGAGCAATTCAATAAAATAAATGTTTTCCAGGTATAAGAATCCACCTAAAATGATGAAGTTGAAATACATGTACAATAATATTGGGTTTCACCATTTCCACATTAAGTGTACGTTAATGTCTTGTTTAGTTCATTCTTTCGTGTCTCGTCGTTTGATATCAAATACATGTACGAATTGTATAATTTATGTTGGCGCAGCAGAAGATTTCTTCATGTGTATCTGATAAACGGATTTGCCAGACTTCATCGCGGCAGTAGAGTTTGTAACTTATTTGTCGTACCTCACACCACATCTTCATACACGCATAAGGTAAAATAAACTTGAAACTTGAAACGCTAAAATATGAACAGACGGATTGGCAGATTTAAGATACTTTGAACCTTCTTCTGATTAGCCTGAATAATTCACACAGGCTAATCAGGGGCGACACTTTCCGCCTTAATGCATCTTTTTGTGTATATGAAGTCTCTGGTAAACGAAGATCCAGTCAAAGCGGAAAGTGTCGTCCCTCTGAAGCCTGAGCGGAAATCACATGCTAATCTATGACGACACTGTTCGGAAATGCATATATCCCAGTTTTCTAAGAACGAGACATTTAATTTTTAAACTAAAATCTACGATCTTTGTAATTAGTTTTTATTAAATATGCGGCAATGTAATCGTGCCACTTGCTTGCCAACTAAATCGTTTGCATTCATAATCATTACTAAAATCATATTTTGTAGAAGGACCGTTATGCTACAAATATATATTTTAAACTGTTTTTGTAAGTGTCAATTCATTTGTCTTTATTGATGTAATATCTTCATTTATACAATAAACCATTTAAATACTTTGTAAATTAGTTTCACCTTTTTCAAAAGTATATAACAAGTACACATGAACTTCACGTAACAACTTTTTTATGTAGTAACTATTTCAGGTCACGACTGATCTGTTAATTGGGAATGATTTGGAATTTGCTTAGTAGTCGTACGATATGGTAACTACATGTATAAATATTATCTTTAAAAATCTTTAAAAAAAATATTCCTGACATTAAAATAAATGAAGAAAATGTACGTTTCTAAGATATTAAATTTAACAATAAGATTTAAGTCTTGTTGTGTTCTGTTTTCAATAAACAGTCGCCTATCCACTGCTTGAAATGTTTGCTACAACATAATAGTGTTAATAGATACAAATTTTACGTCGGGAAATCACATCATATGTGTCGTCTCGTGGTTATTATGTATTTATTTCTTCGTCATCGAGACAAATGGTTGATATTTGATTAAGACGCAGTTTCCTTCCGACGCAATCACAAACTGTTTTCACCGCGTCTTGCGAAAATTGGTCTTATTGCATAGCCCAAGCCTAGCATGCGCACTCTGGTCAGGGACTACGCTTTCCTATATAAAAACACGCAAGGTTTTGTGATATCTTGTGAGTATCCACCTAAGTATGCATATCCTGACAAGACTGTGCGGATGCGCAGACTTGGCTTGAGCTACGCTAGCAGCATATTGCAAAAGACCCATGTTCGCATGACGCGGGTAATTAAACATCTAATTGCATCTTGTAAATGGAGCATAAAACCACGATTCCTTCCGATACGTAAATTGATGTCACATTGTGATATATATATAGCAAACTGGCAAATGTCCGTAGCCTTTTCAGGCCTGCAAGAATTTTTTTTTAGAAAATCCACGTCCGTCACACATGTGTGGCTAGAACTTAGTAGTTCAACGATTTCCCTTCTATCATGGACACTATAAGATTCGGAATTTTGTGTCACAATCCCAGACAAATAGCATTTACTGATAAGTTTTCATTCATTTATTTCTCTAACATTAGTGTTAATTTATATCTTGACAGCAAATACTGTGTTATAAATATAGCGTTTATTTCTAGTACAATCAGTCTTCAACTGACGATTTACTTACCCAGCTCTGACCCTGAAAGTCTTAGAAATAGAATTGACAAATAATGCGTAATTGTAACTGGGTCAAAATGTGTTTCTATGTTTTATATGAATACTCAGAGAGTAGCCCGCATTTCCTTTCACTGTGTTACATCCTTTACTAAAAAGACGCGGTTATTTTGCCAATATTCCTGGGAATTATGCGGTATTCATGTCAAAATTGTGATGCGCATTATTACAAA
The DNA here is from genome assembly GCF_020536995.1 of Dreissena polymorpha. Taxonomy (NCBI): domain Eukaryota; kingdom Metazoa; phylum Mollusca; class Bivalvia; order Myida; family Dreissenidae; genus Dreissena; species Dreissena polymorpha. Next base: position 24,912,843 of record NC_068359.1, on the reverse strand, counting down.
CTTGTTATGATTGTGTATTATCTTGTATGAACAATGTTATTCAAACACAGTTGAAATGAGTGTACATGTACTTTTCTTTCGGTAATTTCCATTCCGTTTTTCAAGTGTTTTATTATGATATTGTCTGTTTTAGATCGCAATTTGCAATATTGCAACCGCTAATCGCCTAATGCTTAACTGTAAACCGCAATTCGCTAAACTGAATTCGATAACGAAACTAAACTTGATGTCAGCTCTACTAAATGACGTGATCAAACGATAAATTTGCGTACAGCAAGCTTTTTAATGTTTCACACAGTTTCTTAAAAAAAGGTTGCGGTTGTTAATTTTCGTATGTAGATAAATGCTTAATAGAAATGAAATTATTGCAATTCAAATAAATGGATTCAAATATTGATTGACGTGTGCAAAACACCGTGGTTTATTTTCAAAAATTAATAAGCAAAATATTTGTTTATGTTTACAAATAATTATGACGTCACTTTGATTGTCCGCACACTGTTTATGAATAAAGTCGACGTCTTTTGATTTTCATTGTTACGGTGACGTCACGTTTTCACGAAAAAATGGAGCTGAATCTGATTTATAATCTTTAAATCTTGATGAAATTTATGTTGTCCCAATACAACTTATCACGGCTAGTTCAATGGACAACTAATAATTGATTATCACATCGGTTTTGTAAACGCGTCATCAAAGACAATGAGTTAGTGAACACTCTCTGCGTGATTGATGTGAGCAATCAAACCAAGTTAAGTCAATTAATTACTTTGGAGATAATAGACTGACTTGAAACGCAAGTTAAAAATGCCTTTGCTAATATTGATACGTTCGCGTCCTATCTGTCATGAGGCCCCTAAAACCCTTTAAATCTCAACAAAAAGTGTCGCCCAAACTTTGTGCTTTTACTTTTTAGTTACTACTATTCATTTGTTCTATAAAGAAAATTCTGTTCAACGTGAAAAAAGGATGGTTAATGACAGAAACGTTAACCATCTCTTTACAACACATCTTTGTTATATATAAAACATGAATTTAGTTAAATATGATTAAATGTAGCGATGATTGAAAACTGCCCCTTGAAAACTAAACTGAAAATTAGGATGGCACCAGCATTTAAAGGAGCCTTTTCACGTTTGAGTAAATTGACAAAATTGAAAAAAGTTGTTTTAGATTCGCCAATTTTCTTTGTAGTTATGATATTTGTGAGGAAACAGTAATACTGAACATTTACCATGCTCTAAAATAGCCATTATATGCATCTTTTGACGATTTAAAAACCCGAAAATTATAAAGCGTTGCAACGCGAAACGAATTTATTATTTGGAGAGTCGTCCGCATATTTTGTGAAACTACGAGTACTGCTTATATAAAGTATAAAATACATCTGTCATTGTATCCGAAAGGATGGCTAAGTGGTATAAGTGGTAGACTTTTTACTCCACGACTCCAGGGGTCAGTGGTTCGAGCCCTGCTGAGGGTTACTTTTTTCATTCTTGATTTTTTACTAGAGCTTTTTATATCCAATGTTTTACATTTATCAATATAAAGCATTTAATGACCAACATCAAAACATGCCAAAATCTGTGAAAAGGCCCCTTTAAGGCCCATCTTCTTTGTTGAAACTAAACTGTTTACTATTTCAGATGTTGTATGCCTTGTTGCCACTCTTTATTCACGTTTATTGTCCCTCATGTCATGCTAACTCCGGATTGTCATCAGATAAGAGAGTTCATAACTTATCACAAATCAAACTCTTTCACAAAATTAACTGTAACATCCCTAAAATCACTACTCGAAATACACTACGGATTATATTTTGTTATGATATATTGGTTGTGGCTGTATGTGAATACCGATGGACCTATGCACGCATGGCTTCCTATACCAATATAAATCTTATATATTTTAAAATATTGTAATGTGAAAGCAAAATAAAAACTGTACTGTTTCTTTTTTGACAGCAATAACACCTAACATAAATGTTAATCTTGTATAGACTATATAGTGATTAACCTCCCTTGTTAAACATATATACATATGTACAATATTAACAAAGCACGAACTAACTTTATAAGAAAAATAATTCGCGATTACGACACGCAGATATGTTTTCTGATCGTATTTCGGAAGACAATATTTGGTTGATTTTAGTCGTACTTTTTAAATCAAATTGTTAGACGTTTAATCTCACGTTGTGTATAATTATTTATTTATGTATTGTCCTTCGGAATCAATCGGTACTTGTGTGTTCGGTGAATAAACGAATATTTATTTTCTTAGAGGTAAAACAGTTTTTATAAACACTCGTTAATTTAAATAAGACTATACATCGTAAGCAACGAAAATTTGCTAAATTTTATAAAATTGGCAAGGCATTGAATGTAACACCTAGATCGACGACAACGATACAATAAAGTGTTGAAATCTTGTATTCGTTAATGCTTCCTTGTTTTCGTATCTTCCAAAGTCAACGTGGCAGTGGTAGATCAGGAAGAGACGGCGGCGGCGGTGGTGGAGGCGACGGTGGAGACGTTGTAATTAATGTTAGCGGTTGCGGTGATGGTGGTGGTGGCGACGGTGGAGGCGGTGAGGGTGGCAGAGGCGGTGGTTGTGGCGCCGGCAGTGGTGGTGGACTCCCAGGATTCGATCGCTGTTTTCCAGGATTCAATTTATGACTGCCTGGATACGATGGTATATTCCCAGGGTTCGATGGCGGATTCCCAGGCGGTCCTGGTTTTGGGGATGTATTTTTAGATCACGCAACTGCCAGTGTCGGTCGGGCTTCACGGGTTGTCCGTTTACGGACTGGCAACGTGGTGAGTACGGTCCAACCAGAAACATCTGCTGCCGCCGCCGCAGATTTTTGTGAACAAAGCCAGTATTTGCAGTATGTGTAAATATTCGCGGAGGAAGACATATACTTATGCAGGGGTTTCTTCCTAACACCGAATTGCACATGTTTTTTGGTATTTTTTAATAAATAATTTAATGTGCTTCTAGTATCACATTTTTGTTAGTTGCTTCATTCTCTAATGACATGTGACTGTAAAAAGTGACAACGATACGTAGCTCTATACACTTCCATATGGGTTTATCATTTATTTTTTACTGTTTACTGATTACAATAAGTCTAAAAAAGACTTCAATGGTTGCCTATATCACTCAATTGTTCGTGTATAATGTAAACATATGTGTTTAAAAAAATAGCTTGTTTGGCGCGTTTTACCTTCTTTATATTAGTATTTTATTTCTCTTTAAACCGGGATAATCTCTTAACCGGAAATAATCACGTTTTAAAAATAAATAAATAATGCAGCGTTTAAGCTCATGATGTGTAATTATATTTATTTATTATCCTACAAGAAGTAAACATTATTTTTATTTTCGGTGAATGGAAGAATATGTATTTCATTAAAGGTAAACACATTTGTATAACCACTCGTTAATTCAAATCCTTTCAAACATCGAATTTGATAAAGAGCCATTTACCTCGATGTGAGTTGTTACAAACTACTATGAGGCCGGGCAGAGGACCCCGATAAAAAGCACAAATATGGTACACTTGTTCGTTAAAAAAACTTTACGAATAAATAAAAATTGGATAGAATTTTAAAACGTTGTTATAAGTTGTGTCGATAACATAAACATTACCGTATACTTCTGACTTATTAGATTTATGTTATATGCTTAAAAATGTTTATTGGAAAAATATTAATATTCCATCATCTTACGTGTATTGCATTATTATATATCTTACGAGAAAAAAAAATGGTTTTGAAATAATAATAGAAAAAGAATAATCCTATCCAGAAATTCGTCGTCACGAATAGCGGTTAATCATCAAACAGTAAAAAGTAGTAACTATAAAACATAAGTTGCAAATCACGAATATTTGTTAATACAAAAAAATGGAACCAAAATATATTAAAATAATGAAATTAATTGACTTAACTTATAATGTTCATGGCTTTAGAGTCTCTTCATTCGTCTTGAGCAAATGCGACCACCAGGTAATATCTGGAGGTTATTGGTTAAACCGACCAGGCCTTGGAGCATGTCATTCTGGCAAAAACGTTATTTTCAATTCCGGGTTATTTTTATTCTAATTCTGTGCTTATCTTTGAAATATACCAAATTGTGTTTTCTGTGCCACCTTTCAGATTCAAGTATCAACACAGTGATATTTCAATATATAAAGGACACCAAGTTATACCCAGAGGAGGTCTTCTCAGAACACTCTTCTATCATAGATATTTGACAGTTTTGAATTAACGGAGAATAAATTTACATTTGTTATTGTGGGGTCCACTTTTAAGACATTTTCCCGCCTTTTCTTTTCATAAGATTATGCAAACCTAGTCTTCTTTCGCCAAATGCAATACAAAGATATGTCATGCAACTTTTAAGATCCCATTCGTCCAAAGTACCGTCTGAAAACAGTGAGATTTCCACAAAAGGAATTTTCTTTAAATTAAAGCACTCCAAACGTTCATCTTTCACATAAGTAACCACTGCAATGCTGCGATTACACATAGGATAAAGGAAATAACGACAAAAGGCATGGGAAGAAATATCCTGTTTATAATAAATGATAAAAACGTAAACTATAATTAGAATGGATGTTTGGCGGGGGGGGGGGGGGGGGGGGCAAACCGCACATCAAAAACAACAATAGTACAACAGTGCTGATTCTTTCTTTTATTACGGATTATTATTACGTGCTTGCAAATGCCGTTGTGTGTTAATATCACGCGTTGATTAATATGCAGCAACTATCTAATCCATGCGTTGGTTTTGCAAATGCATTGTCGTTTATCCCAATACTGTTTGGCCTACCAAGACTACCCCCATACTGGTTGGCCAACCAAGACTGGAGTTCCTTGGCTCGAGCCCTGTCCCCTGTCAAAGTTCTCCTCAATAAGAACTCGTCTACTTCCGCGGTCGTGACTCTCTTGACCGGAAGGAATAACGGCAGGGGATATGGCTACGGGTTGTTGAAACGGATACATCGGTTGCTGAGGGTAATACGGTGGAAATCCCCCGGAAGTCGGATAAAAGCCTCCTCCACCTACTACGGGCGTGCCTTGCACGAATCCACCGCTTCCGTATGGATACGCCGGTACATAGCCGCCGTTAAATCCACCGATTTGTCCGCCAAAGCCCCGGCCGCGTCCCATGATGCCGGTGATTCCCCGTGTTATAGCCGCCGCGCCTATTCCTGCCGCCGCTACACCGAGTAACGCTCCTGAAAAGAACGCACAATGTGCATATAACTACAATGATCCGTTAAGAAACGTTAAGATCACTCGTTTTAAATTGTAGGCCTCTGGAGTACAAAAACGAGCACGCGATAAAAACAAATATGTGAAATCACAACAAAGGAAACCACGATATGAGGATGCGAGAAAGTAATATCACGTTGCGTGATCCTGAAATTAATATCGCGATCATGAATCGTACTCTAGCGAGTGTGCATTGCGTTCTCTCTGTTGTTTAATCAGAGGCCGAACATACGAAAACATGAATCACAAGCATTATGCCGTTTTCTCTTCTGGCTATTTCTTTACCACTCATACTCGAATTTATAATGCCTACATGCAGATAAAACCAGAACAGAGTGCGAGTAATTCGAGTAATTCGCAGTCTGTTCAGATTTTATGCTGTTTGCTACTCATCAGCACCCTAGGGTTGGACATTAAGCCTTTAAAACTTGACCACAGTAATAAAAGTCTTAAATTTAAATTGATTTTCCAAGGGATTACAAAGTTACGTATCTGATTGGTAAATGGCTATGCTTATTTCGCCGTCAATGACTCGAATCCGTTGGCTCCGCATAAAAGGCGATTGCCCTACCGAGTGTGTTAACCGACCCGCTTACACAGCTAAACACCATTCCCGCATAAGTTCGGTCCATATTACTTACCTAGTCCGTTCCCGAGACCGTCTCCTCCACCCCCTCCGCCACGCCCACCTCTCCTCCTGCCGCTGTAGCCATAGTCATCATGGTGGTAGTCGCCCTGTGACAGGCACGGCTCCAGTAGCTCCACTACCAGACACGCGCTAAGGATCAGTGAAACTTGCTTTAGGTTCATAACGTCCACCTGAAGGTGAAAAAAAAACACTAATATATAATTCAAACTAGAAATGGCGCGGCAGAGGCCGACGCGTATCCCCACGCCGCATGTTTGACCCAAGGGCGCCCCAGGGTTGGAGATGGGTCCATGCATAGTTGAGATTGACCGTATTGTCATAAGAGATGTTCTTAATCAATTTGAAGTAAATCGGTGTAGAAATGAATAAATTAATGTAAAATAACCTAAAAAAATGAGTGAAAATCTCTGACCCGGCCCCATCCCAACCCCCATAACTTTTGACAGAGGGGTCAAATCAAAATTCCAAATAGTGCACTGTCGCACATATGCTCATAGCTACCATGTGTGTAAGTATCAAGGTTCTAGTGCAAATAGTGTAGGACGAGATAGTGGCCAGGACGGATGAACGGACGGACAGACGGCGGAGATAAGTCGAAGGTCAAGGTCACAGGGGGTCAAAAAGTGTATGAGCATGGAAAGGTCTTGTCCAGATACACATGCGTACCAAATATGAAAGCAATATCTGCATGGACACAGACGTTATGAGCTTTTTTGAATCGCGGTCGCAGATTTCGAAACCTGAACGCGGACCCAAGTTCAAAAATTTCATGCGCATGGAAAGGTTTTATCCAGATACATATGAGTACAAAATATGAAAGCAATATATGAAGGAACACAGTCGGTATGAGCGTTTTTTTCGAATCGCGGTCGCAGATTTCGAAACCTAAACGCTGACCTCAAGTTCAAGGTCAAGGTCACAGAGGTCAAACATTTTATGCGCATGGAAAGGTGTTGTCCAGATACACATTCATACCAAATATGAAAGCAATATCTGAAGGGACAAAGTAGTTATGAGCCTTTTTTTATCGCGGTCGCAGATTTGGAAATCTGAACGTTGACCTAAAGTTCAAGGTCAATGTCACAGGGGTAAAACAAGCAATATCTGAAGGGACACAGTAGTTATGAGCCTTTTTCGAATCACGGACGCAGATTACAAAACCTGAAAGCTGACCTTAAGTTCAATATCAAGATTACAGGGGTAAAAAATTGTATGCGCATGGAAAGGTGTTGTTAAGATACACATGCATACCAAATATGAAAGCAATATCTGAAAGGACACAGTAGTTATGAGCCTTTTTCGAATCGCGGTCGCAGGGATTTCTCTGACCCGGCCCCACCCCAACCCCCATAACTTTTGACCCACGGGTCATATCAAAATTCCGTCGCCGTCACCGTTGCACATATGCTCATAACTACCATGTGTGTAAGTTTCAAGGTTCCATTGCTAATAGTGTAGGAGGAAATAGTGGCCAGGACGGACGGACGGACAGACGGCGGAGATAACCACATTATCCCCACTTTTTCTCCGAAAAGAGTGGGAATAACAGCACTTGTGCACTATCGAACAACACGTAAACTGGTGGGGTATGTAAACATAAAAATCATCGAAAATATAAAGAGACATATATGACTGTTGTATTTCAGTGAGTTGATCGCATGAGATGATTGTGTGATGTTATGGCCACGGGCCCGTTCACTTATCCTAATTCATTACAAAATAGATTTGAAAGGCAATATACGAGTAATTTGGGTTTCATGCTTTTGTTAGAATGTGTTAATTGTTGTCAGTCAGTGAGTTAAAATTTAATTTTATGTTATTGTATTATTTTAAGGTGATAACCATCTTTGATTGGTGTATTTTACTTCGTTGAGTTTTCCACATAATCAAACGTAGATTTTGAAAAAACTATGATTCAAAGTAAACTTAATTTCGAGAAAAATGTAGTCAACATTAGATATTAACAAAAACAAACACGGCTCTGTATGCACGAGTAGCAACTTTCTTGCGCCTTTCAAACGCCTTGCACGTAGTAATAACGATATGAATGATTGTGTAAGTATATTGATACATATGTACGGTGCTTTATTGACCTAAACCTATGCTCACATTTAAACAGCCGACACTTTAAAAAGACTATTTTTTTCAAACAGTAAAAAATGTTTTTGTTCTCTGGTACTGAACTTTACCTGTTCCATTATAATACATTATGTTAGAACACTATGTTTTATACATGTATATAAATATGCTCCACAATACGGTTTTGTTTAAAAAATAGTATTGGTGTTTTTGAATGTGACCAAAAGAACCCTCACAAAGTGAGTATCGAACCTACGATCTATCAGTCGCTAAGCGAACACCATACCTGCGTATTGGTTAAACATGTCGAATGAATGGGCGAGATCAAAAGGTAACGCTATTGTTATTACACAGTATACCTGTATGTTGAAAACCACTTCTATGGTAAGAATAGGTAGATATATGACAAACTAATGGTCAATGACAAAAACCTGTACAGTTTTCATCAATAAAACATTCTGTATGTCTGTCTGTCTGCCCTTTGTATAAAAATACGTAAAGTGAAATGCTTAATGAAATTTATGTTGTCCCAAAACAACTAATCAAGGTAAGTTCAATTGACAAATAATAATCGATTATCACATCCGTTTAGTCAACGCGTCATCGAATACAATGAGTTAGTAAACACTATCGGTGTGATTGATGAGAGCAATTAAACCAAGTTTGGTGAATTAATTACTTTGGGGATAATAGACTGACTTGTAACGCATGTTTTATAATGCCCTTGCTAATATTTATACGTTCGCGTCTTATCTGCCATACATTTAAGAGGCCCCTAAAACTGTGTCTGTTTACATCAACATCTCAACAAACAGTGTCGGCCAAACTTATTTTTCAACTTTAAAAAAGTCTATGTCCAGCGTCGAAAAGGATGTTTCATACAAGAAATGTTCCTCATATCTTTAAAACACTTCTTTTATTATATTAGAAAGATGCTTTTAATTTAATATGATTAGATTTAGTGATGATTGAAAACTGCCCCCAGAAAACTAAACAAAAGTTTAGGATCGGCAACGGCTATTTAAGTCAATCTTCTTTGTTTAAACTAAACAGTGTGGTATGCCAAATGTTTCTGGCCTAGACACGGTGTAGAAGCATATCGGTCGCCTTTCTGTCAAAATGCTGCCTATCCTTTCATTCTTCGCTCCCTATGTCATAAATAAGAAGAAAATGGATGCTAGGAATTCACAAAACGGGTAAGAAAATATAAAATTAAAACCCGTAAACATTTTGACAGAAAGGCGACCGATATGCTTCTACAACGTGCTAGATATAATGTTCGTGGCGGTATATGAATAACGATAGACATGAACACGAAGAGGCAACTCATACAAATATAAAACCGATATATTCTAAAGTATTGTAATTTGGAACCAAAAAATACTTTTTCTTTCTTTTTGACAACCATAACATACAACATAAATGTTAATCTTATATATTAAACAGATTCGATTCAAAGCACAATATTGCTATCACCCCAAGTAGAAACTCAGTAACGCAATCACTTGACGAATTATTTCAAACGGGTTAAATTTGAATCAAAATCTCACCTGCTTAAATGCTCTTTTCCTTTAGAAATAGAAATCAAAATGCTAGTTGTGTAAGTTGTATACACTATTAAATACTACGAATATACAACCATAGCATAGTAAATGATGATGATCGTTTCGAAATGTTTTCAAGCTATTTTTACTCCTTATAACACATTAAAATATCGTGCTTCGGCCAGGCAAAGTAAATGCTAAGTTTCGATGGATCCCTAATAACCGGCAGTGAACGAGAAAGTAAGAACGTATTAATGAACACACAGTTTGGTTAATATCCTATGGCTGGTAGAAATTCAGTTTAACTGGCAAAGCAAGAAATAAGTAATTGACGATAATTTTCAATGACCACGAGGTTCACTGTAAAGAAATTGTTGTCTTCTTCTTCAGAACGATATATAACCGTTTTTCGACGGCTGACCGACTTGTTCAGAGACTGGAAATGTCACGACCATTTAAAACGTAACTCATTTCCGAGAACATTAAAATACATTAATAGCATGCTGTGCGTTGAATATCAGATCGTACAGGGACATATACTGGTAGTGTAATGATGCAATAACACAAAAGGACGACTAAATATAACAATAATAGATAACCAATGAAATGAAAATTCCATTTCAGATCCTGTGTCGATGTTTCATTCAACTTTCAACTCCCGTTGTCATGGAATAATTAATTGTATGAAAAATTGTTTATGTAACAGTAATTTGTCTTACCACGTTTCGTGGAACAGTGATAATTCTTATCATTTTTTCGTGGAACAGCAATTCGTCTTATCATGTTTCATAGAACATTCGTTTGTCGTATAATGTATCAAGGGAATATTGATTTGTCTATTGTTTGTTTATGGTACAGCGATTTGTCTAATCAAGTGTACATTCTGTTCGCGGAACAATTATATATCCCTAAATGACTTGTGTTATTTGAAAACATGTATGTTTGTGTGTTCACGGAACAGTTATGTCACATGTATGATTTTTTGTTCATTGAACAGTGATATTTCATGGATGATTGTGTGCTCATGGAGCAGTGATGTATGATTTTGTTTCACGAAGCAGTGCTGTCTCACGTATGAGTGTGTGTTCATGGAACAGAGATGCCACATATATGATTGTGTGTTCATGAATCGGATATCTGTCTCATGTCTGAATTTGTATTTTAAAACACTGATATGTTAACTCGCACTGTTTGACTGTATGTTCATGAAACAGTCATCATTCAACTGTTTGAATTTGTGTGTCCATGCATTCGTAATATCTATGCTTTAAACTCACATCGGACATATCATCAACTATTTGTCTGTATCGCCTATTGTTATAAACAAAGGACAGTGACGTTGTAACTCTTCAAACGTTTTTGTTTTGAGGCCTGTTTGAATGATCGGTCGTGACTTCGTGCACTTACGTTGTTAAAAAGTAAAGGCTTGACAGTTATCCGGTGAAGCAATGAGAACATGCCGCTAAACAACCAGTGGTACTAAGAATTGATGAATGATGAGACCATATGACAAATTAGCCTCTGGAATGACTGTAATTAATAAGGCTATCTATCGATAAGAGCAGAATAGTGAAATTGGTTGCTCGTATGTACGCAAGTGCCAACTAAACACACGTGAATGAGAAGTTGTACTTATGATTTAAGTACCGTTTCTTTTGTAAATAAATAAGTAGTTTTTTACTACTTGGAACTTCCAATAAACTATCCCATTTAGTAGTTTAAACTGCAAATATTGATTCAAACTCCTATCTTTTATCATGAACAAATAACAACGCGTTGTATAGGTCCGGTATTAAAAGTTCAAATGGAATTGATTATTATCCTTAACAATGTCAAGAGACCGATAAGGGTCCGTGTATATACCGTCTTTTCCTTTTTCGTTTTGACTTTCGACACAACGAAACATGAGAATTAACGCATTTTAGTTTATATTCCTATTTTCTAATAACCGAAACAAAAACAAAGTACAAAAACAACATTCACTTCTTTATATCGTTTTTCGTTGTACTAATTATAAAACAAAATATCAAATGTATTTCCCTCTTTAAATTTAATTTCAATCTTCATATGACGAAAATCAATTATTAAAACTTGGTCCCGTTTACAGTTCTTGGTTTGATATTACGGTTTACAACAAAACGAAATATGAGTGACGCTGTTCGAAGATCTATAAAAAACATTTTTATTTATAGATCTTTGCTCTGTGCTGCTGTATGGCAAGCGGTTCGACGCATTATCCCAAGAAACTAGGTTTCTCATGAGAACCTAGGTTCTCAAAATGAGAACCCAGGTTCTCGCTTGAAGATTGCACATGGCTTCAAGAACCCAAGTTTTCAAATGAGAACCTAGGTTTTCATGAGAACCTAGGTCCTCATGAGAACCTAGGTTCTCATGAGAAACCTAGTTTCTTGCGGTTCGACGCATTATCCCAAGAAACTAGGTTTCATAAGAACCTATGTTCTCATTTGAAAACCTAGGTTCTCATGAGAACCAATGTTCTCATTTGAAAACCTACCGGTAGGTTCTCATGATAACATAGGTTCTCGCTTGAAGATTACACATGGCTTCAAGAACCCAAGTTTTCAAATGAGAACCTAGGTTTTCATGAGAACCTAGTTTCTCATTTGAAAACCTAGGTTCGCATGAGAACCTAGATTCTCAGAAGGAGAACCTAGGTTCTCGCTTGAAGATTGCACATGGCTTTAAGAACCCAAGTTTTCAAATGAGTACCTAGGTTTTCATGAGAACCTAGGTTCTGAGAACCTAGGTTCTCATGAGAAACCTAGTTTCTTGGGATTATGCGTCGAACCGCTTGCAATACTGCTGTCTTGGGGAGTTTACTTGTTCATGGCTATTGCGCGTACTTTTTTCCCTAACATAAGAATAAATCACTTTCTTCGATCAGCATGGCTTCTTACGAGCATTTTTGGGGAGGAAAAGTCGCGCCGTAAGGGAAAAAGACGTGGATATTTTCAGTTGTTTTTCCAAATAATGTATATTTCCAAATTGAAATGGTCATAATCTGACATCTAATTGTTTCCCAACGTACCGGTATTTCATGTCGATCCAACCGAATTGATAGGGCTATAGTAAGTCTCTTATAAATGACACTTCTTTTTCGTTGCCCCTATACTATGCAAATTCAGTACTAATTTTAGTCCTATAATCAGTGAGAGGTCCTTTCATTTTAAGAGCTGTAATACCCCCTCCCCTGAGTCCCGTATTCCAATTATTATTACCCCTTAGACCCGAATGATGTTTTAAGAAGCTCAAAAATCGGCGGCGGCGGCGGCTGCTAAAATGTCCCCTTTGTTTTATTTTTAACATCACCGTACATAATAGAATGTTAAAATGTATTAGTACTGCCAATATTGATAGAAAGAACAGGACAAAAGAAGAATAAATAAGAAGTTGTTTGAATCTTATGAAATGGTTAAGTGCAAGGTTTCTAATACATATTTTCTAATTCGTTCGATTAAGTTCAAATACATGTTACATTTCACAACTGAACTGTGATATGTCTAGTGTTTTAGCTCTGAAAGAGTTGTAACCAAACACCTTATAAGAAACTGTTTTGCGCCTGAAATAATTATATATAATATTATTAATAATATTAATAAATGTACCTATTTAATAACTAATTAAACAACATATTTAATGTTCCGGAAAGAACGCTCAATATAAAGTTAATGATAACAAAATATTTACCTTCAAATGATATTATAACGCCGCTAAAAAATTGACTTTAAACGTTACGTTTCATAAAGAAGGCGAATAGCATGCGTCACGCCTATAGAAACTACTTGCACGCGTTGAAACGTTCCGTTTTAGACCCATGTTGTCTCCTAAAATGTTCCGGAAAGAACGCTCAATATAAAGTTAATGATAACAAAATATTTACCTTCAAATGATATTATAACGCCGCTAAAAAATTGACTTTAAACGTTACGTTTCATAAAGAAGGCGAATAGCATGCGTCACGCCTATAGAAACTACTTGCACGCGTTGAAACGTTCCGTTTTAGACCCATGTTGTCTCCTAAAATGGAATTCGAATACCAATATAGAAAAGCTTTTATATCTGTAACTATACGTGTATGATTTTCCGAGAGAAACGCGCCTAAAAGCAAGTGTTGGCTTGCGTGATCTGTTAAAGTGCATGCAAAAGTCGAAAAATATATTATTTTATTCCTTTTATACACATCCAGTTCATGAAAACAGTAATTCGAAAAGTGGAAAAAACGTACCTAAAACCGTTATTCATGAACTGAAATTATTTGTAACAATGTCATAGTTGTAACTGATATGGTATTTTAAATAATGGACTTTAATAAGCGTTTATTTTTAAATTGTTATAATGTAATGGTCCTGTAATATAATGTTACTAGATCTATTTTTTTCCCATTAGAGTAGCCAACAATAGCTGTCCTAAGACTCGACTTTTTTTCGTCTATAATTGTCTACATGTAAGTATTAAACAATGATGAGATCTAATACCTCTGATACACCGACTCCGTTCGAAGTACGTTCTGAAAAATGTGACTAAACGGGCACGAACTGTGTGAGAACGGAGTGATCGTAGTAGCAACGTGTTACGAACTGTCTTCGAACTTTGTGGACGCCCTGGAACGGGTTTGAACGGAAGATGTGTTTCAGAACTTTGAGCCAACTCAAAATTTTCTTCCGATCATCCCGTTCTACAATTAAACGTAGTAACAACGTACTGAAAACGGAATGGACGTACTTAGAACGGATAGGTCGTACAAAGGTCGGGTTAGGAACGTGCCAGAACGTAGTGCGATCGGACCGAAATTACCTTTACGATGCCACACCGATCGAGTACGTTTCTAATCCGTCCAATCCGTTCTCAGACAGACCGACCCCGTCCGCACTACGTCTCAAGTACGATGTTGTTTCGTGTAAATAAATGGAGACCAACAGATAAGTTCTTACAACGTTTGCAACACGTTCTATAAGTTCTCAGTTAGTTCTTAGTACGTTGTACTCGTTTTAAGGAGTTCGCAGTAGGTTCCAAGTACGTTGCGCTCATTCAATGCAGTTGTTACAACGTTCAAACCGTAAATACAATACGTTCAGACAATGTGCATATACTTAGAGGTCGTTGTCTCAAAATTCATAATTTGTGATATTAAGTTGAAACATCGACAATCTTGGAGCTGTTAATGTGTTAAATGTTGGCTTCGTGGAATTTATGTTAGAAGCAGAGCAGCAATATAATGTTTTTGGGCCGAGAAAGTAGGCGTATACGACACAGAACTTGTTGGGTGAGAAATTGGTTAAAACCAGAGAGCAAAAATAGCCGTAGGCCATTATCATCAGCTGATGGAAGAGCTCCGCTTAAACGACCAAGAGTCCTTTTTACAACTTCTTAAAAATCACTCCACAAATGTTTCATAATCGCAGATCCATCATCTGACGCTACCAGAGACACAGCGCGCTCCTTTTAATTTTTAGGTTTGGCATATTCAGGATTTTCAATACCTGCTGCATTTTCTTGACGTTTTTCAGTTGAGATATTGATTTGTGTTTGTTTAATTGCGGCAGCCTTTTGCAGCACTGTCAATTTGGAGGAATTATTTCTTGGAGGCATTACAAATGTACGTCTGGTCGGCTCAAAGCGGGAAACATAAATGGGAACTGGCATGAACGTATTCGGTTTTATAATCGCCGTGCAGAACGTGGCTGCACCTACGTCCTAAACGTACTAAGAACGTAGTAGGACGGAGTGATAATTGCCTTTGAACGAGTTACCTCTGCACAACGAATAAAGAAGAACGTGATCGAACTGGTAGAAGGACGGGCTCGGTCTGACTGGAAACGGTATACCAACAGGGACAATGGGAAAATTGACCCGATTTGAACTGGAAAAGGATAGGAGGGGATAAGAACGAGCTGCACGTAGCGCGAACGGTGTATGAACGTCATTCAATCATATTGTAGATCTTTTTCTGACCAAAACAACACGTTCAAGCAAGTTCACATCCCGTTCTGCATTTTCTTCAGAACGAGGTCGAACTGTCTAAGAACGTGCTTGGTGTATGGGCTCCTTAAGGTAGAACACTGCGCATAAAGATCAAACCTGACTTATTTCTCCAAAACAGCGGATCGCCCCTCGGGTTTCGTATACCGTTTTATTAATTCAAGAACGGTACATGGAAACATGCACTGTGTTTCAATTTTCATAAATTGATTTTGTATACTAGTAATTAAAATTGAAACGAAATATGAATAGGGAAATAAGATTTGTGTTTTGTTTTGTTATCAGTACACAGAAAAACGTTACAAAGGAATCAACTTTGTTTTTTGTTCTGGGTATAAGAAAATCGAAATATGAACTAATATACATTTATATTTGTGTTTCGTTGTGTCGAATGCAAAATGTAAATGGAAAAGACGGTATATACACGGACCGATAAGGGACCACGGTTTGTGTTTTTGTAGGATAACGCGACAGTACATGGATGATTACGCGACAGTAAGTGGATGATATCGCGACAATACGTGTGTGAAAACGCGGCACTACGTCGATGATATGGCGAATATAAGTGAACGATAACGCGACAGTACGTGGATGATATCGCGAAAATACGTGGATAATATCACGACAGTGCGCGGACGATAACGGGACCGTTCGTGGAGGACGTTAGTTTTAAAACGAATGATGGCAAGTTTGATAATATTTTTAATGGTAATGAACTCATATTACACGTAGTATCTTTTTTAACATTTTTACAGATCATTTCCTTTGTGCTATCCCCAAATTTCGCGTAATACATTGTTGTTACTCAGATTACAGTAAATGAAATAATTTATGGAGACTGACTCGAATACATACCAATGCTGGCCCATCTATTTCTTGTAAAAAGCACATCAATGTTGCTGACTGTCCACGAAGGATTTGAATCTTGGTGACCGAAACGCCGGCAACAATAGTCAGGACACCCAGAACTAAGCGGTGGAAAATGTTGGAAGTATAAATGAAGCAAAACCACTGACATGGTTAATAAAACAGTTCTTTCGTGTCAGCAACGTATATTCCGCAGCTATATATAATACGCTTTGACGCCAATACTGTTTACCTTTCGAGGTATCATTCTTCGTGTGGCAATAAGGACACTTTAGAAACGCTATCAGTAGAGAATTGTCTGTTTACACCGACTTGTCTTTTATTA